>NW_017306298.1:427319-433762 GCF_000935625.1 Nanorana parkeri
CTGACCTTGGGTTCGGGAGCCTCAGCAGCCGGTTTGTTTGCTACTTTTTCAGAAATATTGGCACGCAAGTTTTGATTTTCAATTTGTAATTCTTTAACAGTTTGAGTGAGAGCTTCCATCCTCTGGGATAGTCTCACTATATGACCAGTGATATCCGCTGGCTCCATTTTAAGGTCTCAGTATTATGTAAGGTTTGGCTTCTGTGGAACTCAGCTGCGGATAAGTAATGCACACTGGGTGGATTGTCATACACAAACCCCTCTTTCAAAAGAATACACGGAAACAATAGGTAGGAATAACTTATTTCAACTGTATTAATTCATACAGGATACACCAATGCAGTTTTATCTGTGAGCCTGCTTGTTAGTCTTGGCATGCTATCTGCATAAAGTTCATGGGCAATCTACTTTGCGAATATACTTGCGGTTTCACAGTGCTGACAATCAGGAGTGTTTGTAAAGAAATAGCAGAGGATTCCTTGCTGGGAGAGGTGAGTTCAAGATTTCTCAGGAGTGATCATGCCAGCTGAATGAGATCAGATGCAGGCTCTTGATGGGGCTCTCTCTATGGAATCCAGAGAGGCTTTGTGGTAGGTAAGGTAGTGTGCACAGCTCCAGCACAAGTTGGTGGTCCTGGCAGTAAGGCTGAGAGGTCTGGCTGTGAGGTCTGGCTGCTGCAGGAATGGTCAGCGTACCAGTTACAATACTGAGACGCCGACCATTCCCCTCCATGCTGTTTTATGCTGACAGCTGGGGCGGAGACTGCTAGTGATGAGGCAATAGTGGGCGTCGTTGGCGATCAATCCCTGATCGCAGCTGGATGAAATGCTTACAGCATCCTTAAGGAAAAGGGTTAAAGAAAAGAGAAAAAAGGAAACAGAAACTTGTGGGGTGAAGAGGAGAAGAAGGGAACAAGAGTAGAGATAGAGAAAGGAGAATTTGGGAAGAAGGGCAATGGGGAGGGTTAAGTCAAGAGTTTAATGGGTCTGCCATAGATGAACTGGGCTGTTTTAAAGTGTATCTGAGGGTACAAAAGTTTGTGGGTACAAAAATTGTAAACTGCAATTTACTGTGAACAACTGAGGTGCTCCCCCCGACCCTCGAAATATATGGTGATCTGAAATGTAAATAGTGACCTACTTCTGTGATTGCCAGCTCCAATCCATGTAAGGTAACATGAGTGAACAGAAGCAAACATTGAAACTGGAGGTGGGTATATCTTTAAAGGTTCATTCACCTCCACTCATAACTATACATTAAGAGCAATACCACTTTTAGAGTAGGATGCAAAGGGTTTCCCTAACTTCAACTTGTCTCTGTAAGCAACTCAAGTAATTTTCCTATCTCCCTAACACAGCCCTTTTCAGCTAGGGTTATGTGGAACCGTAGGGTTCCTCCAGAGTTTGCTGGTGGCTCCTTGAGCATTGAACAATGGCAAATTGAGTTCCCACATAGCTCTGGCACCAACCTCACTTCACTTTGCAGTGTGGGCACCAGTTGAATGTCTCCCTTGATCTTTTAGGCAAGCAACCATTGACACTGTATGTAAGATTTTTTCCATTGACCAAAGATGTAAGGACACCTTTGTCCTACTGACTACCATTATAAGGAAGTATTTTACCCCTGACCCATCAGTCTAAGAGATTCCTTCTCCCACTGACCATCAATGTAAAGGAACCTTTGTTCTACTGACTACTGTTATAAGGAGGTATTTAATCCCTGACCCACCAGTCAAAGGGATTTCATCTCCCACTGACCATCAATGTAAAGGAACTTACCGTTATAAGGAGGTATTTCACCCCTGACCCACCAGTCAAAAGGATTCCTTCTCCCACTAACCATCAATGTAAAGAAGCCTTTGTCCTACTGACTTCTGTTATGAGGAGGTATTTCATCCATGACCCACTACGCTAAGGGATTCTTTCTCCCACTGACCATCAATCTAAGAGGGAACCTTTGTAGTGATCACATGCCTAAAGGGGCACTACACTAACCCACTATGTGAAGGGCCTTTCTCCCCTAAGCACCACAGTAAATAGACACTGTCTTCATGTCTTTTTTGGCCACTGTAATTGTTTGTTTCATTTCATGATTATTACTGATAATAATGTTGGCATTGTTTTGGAAAATGATCCACCCTGGGTATAAAATACGCTATGTATGCCATTCCTTATTCTTTGCTTTATGAATATATCTGAAACCTACTGATCACACTAACGTGTTATGAGATGTAGATATAATACTTTTCAGCAGGGGTACCCTGAGACTTGAAATCTATTTCAAAGGTTACTCCTTGGTGTAGAAAGGCTGGTCTAAAACAACACTCTCCTTTTAGTCAGCATATGTACAGCACAATCAACACAGAGCTTGTTTGAATGCACTGTAGTCAGAAAGGATGCACTGACTCACTAATGTAGCATGGTAATGCCAGTATGTCTGTGCAGTCTGCCCAGATCTCTGAAGCTTGGCATTTGGGGGGGAAAAAAATACAATTCTTGAAATAAGCTTCTTACGCTAAATCATTGGCTGTTTTACAACGCAGTGGATGGTAAAAAGCTGTGTCCAGCTTGCTCTCACAGTGCAGGGTAATTCTGTGGCTGTGAATGGCATTTCACGTTGGAAAAAAACCATTATATACAGGATTATTCATTAAAAAGGGAGTCTCAGCCTCACACTGCTCGATAAAGCTTATTCAATTCAAAATCAACTGTTCTGCTGCTACATTGTAATGACATAGCTGCTTGGTGAAGTGTCTTGTTGAATGGCAATGTCTCTGCAGCCACGTTTGAAGCTTATAAACCCATCCCACTCCAAGCTGCAACATTATACAAGTGGGACAGAATTCAGCTGAACAGAATAGGGAGGGAAAAAGGGGAGACAGCTAGAAATTCTATTTGTGGAATGGCAAACATCTGCTGCTCATTCTTCTGTCCCGTCATTTATAATATCTATTTGTAATACATGCATTGTCACGTTAGGATCTGTCACGCCGTTGATAGCTAAAAATGGGTATTATTGATTTCTATGGGAGAGCAAAAGTAGCTATTTCGACATGCTCCATTAGAAATAAGGCAGCCATGTAATACTGTCAATATTACCCATGTTCCTTAGAAACGTGGTTCTAACATTTACTAATAACATACAATACAATACAATGCAATGCTTAAAGGGTATCTATGTATTGTATGTATTTCTATATTGAATTTACATAAGTTCTATCCTACTCCTAATAACCATATCCATCTAGACGTTTGTAAACATACTCCTTGAAGATGCCCATATGATGTACTTCCTCAATGCACTGACCCAATTTCATTCAGCTCTGTGAATATGCACTTCCTTGTGTCATCACTTTTACAGAACCTGCCTTCTGAACTGCAACTGAATGTCTGAACAATGTAATATCATCATTGCTTGCTGGAAGCAATGCAGCATGGGATATGTAATCTTGAGAAATCTAGATTGCATCACAGCAAGCAACAGGGAAAGAGACACAAAGCACACTGAGAATCCAGGAAGTTGGTGAAAGTGATGGGCAGACAGGAGGCAGCACTCACTACATAAAAGGGGTTTTGGTCAAGGAAGCTTTGATTTAACTCTATTTGGTATTCCTAGTACAATGCTGATGTTATGCTAGGATTTTTGGACTCTGTTGAGCCAAATGTGAATAAAACTTACTTTATATTTGTTACACATTCTTATTCACATCACATAGGCTAAACTGCTTTTTGCAGTTTAAATTGCTTCTCCTTTTTTGTGATGTTAGGAGGGACAGTGAGGGATGAGGGGGTTAAAGGATTACAACCATGGCTTCTCCATTTTATGTTAATGAAGATAATTAGATATTTATTATTATTATTTAATATACAGTACTGTGTGTATGGGAACACACAACAAACATATAGAGGGTTTAATCAAATTTGACTGCAAAAGTGGAAATACATTTTAAAACCCTGGTGCCCAACCTGTGGCCCCTTGGTGCTTACTTTGCAACCCTTTATCTTCAGCAGCCAGTAGTCAGTGTTTTCCTTGCCTATTGATTGTAAAGAAAAATATTCATTAAACTATTCTTTTACTAGCTAAAAAGTTTGGTTTATTTTTATTGCACATTCTTACTTTTTTTGTACTGTCCATTCCTTTTCCTCTTTTTGTGTATATTTTCCCACTGTTTTTTTAGAATGTACAGTATCTTGTTGAGAGGAATAACAAATGAGGTGTCAGTAATTTTGTAAGGGGGCTATAGGGGGCGCTGACTTGTAAATTGACTGTAATAGCAGTGATCTGTACAGGTCTCTGACAGTCTCCTGCAGATTGTCCCCAATGTCCAACCAAGCTGGTAACATGGCTGCAGTCTTTTACCATCTCCTGTAGCATTCCTGCAGTCTCTGACTATGTACTTTAGTATGTCCGGTCCCTGACCAATTTATGCTGCATACAATGCACTGAAAATGATGCACAGCCCTTTGGTAACTTCATGGCCGCACTTGGGGCCCTCTATATCAGTAAACTGACCAACAATGATGTACAGCAAACCCGTTGTTAACACCAAGCAACTCAACCTGAGCAGATCATTAACAAAAACATAAGCAAAGGTAACATTCAGTAAAGCCTACACGTCAAAACAAACTGAAGAGCCAGAGATGAAGGCAGATGAATTTACAGTATATGAAAATCTTGACTTTTCAGGTCAAACTTAGCTCTGCATCTTTTCCCCTCCAGAGCCTCCCCATTGGTCAAGAGCCATCCATCACATTAAGGAGCAGTAGGAAGACCCAGGGTAGGCCCACACAGACTTTTAACTTTGAAGTCAAAATCTGAGTAAACTTTAGCTGCCTCTATCTCTGAATCTACTGATCATATTGACCAGCAGTTTTCATAGGTACATAGTTAGTCCACACAAAAAAAACCCTGCATCCTCAGACCTCTCAAGGTGCAGCTGATTCCAGCAGCCTGCAAAATATTCCTTAAAAACATGGTCTAACTTCCTACATCAAGAGCCACTGAAGTGACTGAGCCAACAGGCTTCCCAACAAGGATCATTCAGATTAACAACGAACCAGTAAAATAGCCTTCCCCTTGAATGATACATCAGGGAGCTGAAATGGTCATGCACTGGCTCTGCAGTTTAGCTGGTTGCCTTATGACAGGGGTAGCCAAACTCCTGCCCTCTAGCTGTGGTGAAACTACAAATCCCATGATGCATCTCTCTCCGGGAGTCATGTCTGTGGCTGTGAGAATCTTGCAATATCTTGTGGAATTTGTAGTTTCACCACAGCTTGAGGGCCGGAGTTTGGCTATCCCTGTCATAAGGCGGGAGTTTGGCTACCCCTGTCATAAGGCCGGAGTTTGGCTACCCCTGCCTTATGACATCCCTTATACACCTTAGTTCCAGGAATGGGAGCTAACATATTATTGGAGATCAATCATGACCTGTATAGCAGGTGCACTTGCTGATTGCTCAGCCTCTAATGTTTGCATGACTTCAGCTGTGTCTCATTATCAGGTTGTTTGCCAAGCAGTGGCTACTTTGTAGCCAGCCTGATAGAGTGAACCCTACCTGGCCTAAACCATTCCTATGGTAAAAACAGTGCTGGAGTTCAAGGACCTTGTGGTGGCTGAAAGTGCCCTTGTTAGTCTTCAAATTAATCCTTGTATCCTTGTAAAGCCTTAGATCCTGGGCCCAGGCCCTACATTGAACATAATCTTCTGCCCAAGTGAAGACTGGCTGAGCGACTGTGCTACATATCACTGTAAAATTGGTGAATTCATGATTCCATAGAAAGTAACTATGATTTCCGTGCGAGAAATTGCAATTTCTGCAAATAAATCGTTCATCTAACGTTAGCCAACAATCCTTAAAAATTAAAGCTGATGCCTAACATTTGTGGTTTTCTCCAGCTGTTATCAATGGAGCTGGCTCCTAAAAGAAATCCTGCTGGCTCCTGGATTGGACTGGCTGGCTCCAAAGGTCTATGTTAATTTGTTCACCCCTGCCCTAAAGTTTAAGCAAACCCTAACAATGAACTTCTCTTATTTGCTCCAATTTTGTCTGTTCAATAGTTGAAAACATTTGGTTATATCGGCAAGATAAGTGCGAAAAATAAATGCCTATCGATCCTACCAAAAATCCAGCGAGCTCCTAATTTTCTGTGGACTGTGCCTTTGCTACACTGAAATCTCAAGCAGTGTTATCAGCCATACATGTCCTACCTGAAGATAGTTCCAAACTCCTCCCGTCCGTACAGAAAGTGAGGGAAACCTCCCCAGTGGGGATAAAGACCACAATAAAGAGCTTAGAGAAAGTTATATCCCTTCCCCACTCTTCCAAAACTAAAAAAAAAGTTTTGGCTGGAGTTGGGCTTAAAATAAAGAGCTAAAGAGTTGCTGTTACCCTGAATCACAAATCCATTTTCTAATAGAAAAATCACACAGGGGACTTGTCCT
>NW_017306298.1:433970-450712 GCF_000935625.1 Nanorana parkeri
ATATTAAAAGCAGCAAAATACTTTATTTAGCAATCAGTTTAGACGGCAATTTGTGGCTACGTTATGGTTATGGATACTGTACAAAGAGAGTTAACTATAGCAATTAACTGACCACAGGCATCTCCAAGAATACCACAACAATAAATTCCTCTGTAGCAATCCAGAGCGGCGCACTGCTTCCCTCATAAAAAAAAAGATTATCACTACAAACCAAATCTGTGTGCCAGGAAAACAGTAGCGGAGATCTGACATCAGAGGCGCCACTTCTGTCACATCATTTTCAGATTAAGTAACCGCTACAAAACAACGAACAGGTAAAACGGCCAAATGTCTGCCCATGAAACTGATAAGTGTGAGGTAGAGTAAATAAAAAATCCAGGGCAAAGACAACAGCCAGCCGTCCTTCCTTTCTCTATCCCTCAATCCATCTTATGCAATCAATGCCTTAAAAAAAGGATTACGAGTTCATTGCCAGGCACTGTTAGTTTGCAGTGCAGGACGTTTGTCTTTTGTATCTGCTGCTTTAGGTGTAGAATAAAGTAAGTCTATTCTTTGTTACTGGATATTAGGTTAGGTTAGTGATGTTAGCGTTAAGGCTCTGCCTGCCCTGCCCTGGACTTACAGTAGAATGCTTCTGAGACTGCCATCACAACATTATGTGGTGCCACTCTCTGCAGCATTTGGAATCTGCCCATTGCCAAAGGAATACAAAGGCTAAGACTGAAGACACCTGGAAAAAAGGTATGTATACAGATTTTTTTTAAAGGTGACAGGGGTGCTTCAAGAGTGTAGGGGCATAAGAGGGGAGTACCAAATCTGGTTTGTATGTGATGCAGAAGCCTTGTAAAGTAAGCAAAAACATTTCTTTAAATTCCCTGACTGAGCCAAATCCTACTTTATTTGTGCTTCATATGATATCCCTCCAAGAATCAGCAGTGACAATATTGATAGCCACCCCCTGCAAAATATTTTTATTCCACTGTAGTGCAAAACCTGCATGAGAGTGGCAACTCTGCTCTGAATTCAGGAGCAGTGCAGCATTGTTGCCACACCATCACAGAAAGTTGCATTAGGTGGACTTCACTGGCAGGAATAAAAGGTAGTTGTGAGACTTTTGCATAGGTACTAAGATAAAACTGTTAGTGAAGATGCACTTGTAACTAACAGGGTTATTCATAAAAGGGGGAAGAGTTTGGAGAAGGCAGGAGAAGTAAACAATCTAGGACAACATAGCTGATTTGGAAAAATTCTCCAAGTCAGCTCACTTTCCGGTTCAGCTATATTGTCCTAGATTGTTCACCTCTGCCTTCTCGAAACTCTCCACGCTTTTGTGACTAACCCTTTAAGTGTTGTAGCATGTTCTTTTTAATGGGAGGAACTATAGTTCTACTTTAAGGGCTAAAAGTTGTGGTAAGGGTTACCAGCTAATCCACATAAACACACCAGGACAAACATTAACATGTGTTGTTGTGCATTGTGATGTGCAGTGACTTCTCAAACAAAGTGCATAGCAATGTACATAGAAAATGCAAGACAACACATGTTAATGTGAGTTGACATGTCTTTTGATGTGCTTTAATTTATAACCACCTCCCTTCCATTGGCCGTACCTAAATGGCCGGACAGGAGCCTTGTAGAAGCAGATGGGCGTCTGAAAACTTCCCATCCCGCCCCTAGTCGTGCCCGGTGCCCAGCGTGCACACGAGTGGGGAAAGTGTCAAAAATGTAAACAGCCAGCGATGGCTTTAAAAGCACATGTCTATATATATATATATATAATATTGCCAAAAGTATTGGGACACCCCTCCAAATCATTGGATTCAGGTGTTCCGTGAAATTTCCTTGCTTCTACTTGTGGTCAACTATTAGTGGCATTATAACAAAGTGGAAGCCACTGAGAACAACATCAACTCAGCCATGAAGTGGTAGACCATGTAAAGTGACAGAGTGGGGTCAGCTCATGCTGAAGCGCACACTGCGCAGAAGTAATAGCTACAGTCCTCCAAACTTCGTGTGGCCTTCAGATTGGCACAACAACAGTGCATAGAGAGCTTCATGGAATGGGTTTCCATGACCGAGCAGCTGCATCCAAGCCTTACATCACCAAGTGTCAGATGCAGTGGTGTAAAGCACGCCGCCACTGGACTCGTGGAGACGTGTTCTCTGGAGTGACGAATCACGCTTCTCTGTCTGGCAATCTGATGGAAGTGTCTGGGTTTGGTGGCTGCCAGGAGAACAGTACTTGTCTGACTGCATTGTGCCAATGTAAAGTTTGGTGGAGGGGGGATTATGGTGTGGGGTTGTTTTTCAGGGGTTGGTCTTGGCCCCTTAATTCCAGTGAAGGGAACTCTTAAGGCATCAGCATACCAAGACATTTTGGACAATTTCATGCTCCCAACTTTGTGGGAAAAGTTTGGGGATGGCCCCTTCCTGTTCCAACATGACTGCACACCAGTACACAAAGCAAGGTCCATAAAGACATGGATGAGCGAGTTCAACCTTCAACCTGATAGAACACCTTTGGGATGAATTAGAGCGGAGACTGTGAGCCAGACCTTCTCATCCAACATCAGTACCTGACCTCACAAATACGCTTCTGGAAGAATGGTCAAACATTCCCATAGACACACTCCTAAACCTTGTGGAGGCACCTTCCAAGAAGAGTTCAAGCTGTTCTAGCTGCAAAGGGTCCAACTCAATATTGAACCCTACGGACTAAGACTGGGATGCCATTACAGTTAGTGTGCGTGTAAAGGCAGGCGTCCCAATACTTTTGGCAATATAGTGTATAGTCTGCATGGTTAAATTACCTTACCCGGGTTGAATTGTGAACTCTAATAATCTAATTCTAATCTTGTCTCTAATTACTACACAAGAACTAAATCTGTTATCATTTTCTTTAGATTGATTTTGATATTATTAACAAATGTTAAGCTGGCACAGAACGTACTTGCAAAATAAATGGCAGCTGTGTGCCAAAAAATATGTCTATGAGAAATGGCTCCAATCCAAGAGGTATGAGATTATAAACAGCAATATACTGTGAGTTTATAACTCGTATAAATACGAAGATATTCAGACCTTTTTGGATTTTCCACCAGGACTGATCATCCTTTTTGATGCAAATACTCATTTAATGACCAAACAATTCAATTGTAATTTATTTGCAAAAGATAATTATTTTAATTGAAACAATAATTATATGTAATAGGTATGTGCTTTACTCTTTGATATTACTACTTAATACAAATCTGACCTGGCCAAAGCCCTGCACAAGGTAAAAACAGTGCTGAAGTACAGACATCTTTTGGTGCCTTCAAGTGGCTATCTAAGCATACAGATCATTCTCGTGCCCATATGAAGTCCCCTTATTCCTTAACCTAGGTTTTCCAACTTCATTCCATGTCGAGATTACGCTTCACCCTCTCTGACCATTCGTTCTTGACATCTAGAATACAATAGGCTCAGTGAGCAGTTAAGGCTTTGTCACATGACATTCAACAAAGGGCAGAGCTTAGTCCTTGGAAGGGGTTCATCTCTACTTAGCATGCACTTTAGGGCTTGCATACAGTCTGTGCCTAGGATTTCTACAGGGACATAATGATATGAAGGCAAATACAGGCAGTTGAGATTCCCAAAGTGCATGAACTTCAGCATTGTTACATAGACCACTTCATGTAACTCCAACCAAACTCCAACTTCAAGTTTCCTGTTTTCTAATGCTTCAGTCATACAAATGTGAGAATGGCAGCTTTCACTGCACACCTCGACCTCTACTGCCTGCCATTATTGCCCCCCACACAAACACCCACCCACACTTAATGGTTGAACAACACACAGCCTCATCTATTTCCTTTTTGCACAAACGGTCTTGGCCACAGCTCATGCAGTCCTATTTACTGAAGGAGGCTCTGTCACAGCACTCAGTGTGCTCACAGTGGGTATCATGGTGGGCTTTTCCTAGCAGTGGCGTCTAGCATTGAATAACCCATCCAGTAACGCCCACTGGATTGGCTCTTGGGTTTAGATATGTTTTAAGGCGTCAATGTTAGAACCATGCTTATACATACCATCGTTTGCCATGCAAGTATTGTTCACAGTCCTTATGTTACAGATCCCTACATTGATCAGACAATCTCCTTGTTTTTCTATCCACAAACTGAATTTGCCATTCCTCAAGTCAATAGAATGTACCTCATATTACAGCAGTAGTGGACTTATCTCCCAAATGTCCCTCATTTGTAGGGACTGTCCCTCTTTTGGTACCCCATCCCCATCCTAAAGTGTTGTACTACACTACTTCTATCCAACCTCTATATTAGTGCATCTCTAATTTTTAAAGCCAATATAAAAGGAAAAGTAGTGGTGAAAATCAATTTTTGCATACCAATTCTTCATGGTCTGAGAATCAGGTAATGTGGCACCGGCATGTCCCTTGCCTATATACTTTGTGCTAAAAAGTGTTTTTCTCATCTCAGAAAGTTGGGATGTATGGTAGTTCGGTCTGCATTTGTGATGTTCAAGTACACTGAACTGGCGTTGCTTCTGGGAGTCAGGCAGACTCCAGACGGGATAGGAGCCTTGCCTGTGCCAAGTATCAGCCGTCCTGAAGGTTCCCTTTAAAACAAGGTGTTTTTGTAATCTCCACTATCTCAAACATTGTAAAGCAAGGAAGATATAGGTGAATAATCCTATCCTAAGTAGGCAAATATGTATGTAATGTGTGTCATTATTTGGTTATTAGTAATAAAAAGCTAATTTTATTGTAGCTTTAGCATATTTTGATTCTCTGTTGTCGGAGCTATTTGATATAAGCAGGCAGCTTATACATAAAACTGATTGCACCAGCTTAGCCCTGGCATCCTACACTGCCAGGTAACCCTGTCAGGAAGATACAAGACACTGGCTCATCAAGTCTTAAGCACTTTATAAGTACTCTGACAGACCAGATTAGATCATATCATCACTCAGTACTTAGTTTGTTTGAAGTTTAACAATACCTACAAATCTTTGATGCACCTCAACGTCATTAATGCACAAGTAATCCTTCTCTAACCTGCTGACCCTGCTCTGTTTCTTCATGTGCTGTAATATCTGCTAAAATATGATTGTTCACTGATGGGATGAAATAGAAACCCCAATTAACATCAGGTAAGGTCCAAATGGCTAACGCTAACATCTAAATCCTGCTTTGATCTACTTTTCTTTCATATTTAGAGAGGCTTTTAAAATAGAAAAAAAAGTTGTTGAATCGATTGCTATCCTTGTATAGAAATGGGTTAAAGTGGAACAAAGGACCAAAAGGAGAAAAGGAAGGGCCACGACCGGGGGAAAGAAATGTTTTGAACCAATCGGTGTAGCTTGGTTGATTGCTGGTATGGTCTGATAAGCTTCACAGTGATGTGGAGGCGAGTAATTGTGGTACTGTCAAGCTTATCGTACCATACCAGCAATCAACCAAGCTACACCGATTGGTTCAAAACATTTATTCCCCTCAGTTGTGGCGCTTCCTTTTCTCCTTTTGGTTCTACGGTCACACGTGCCGGACACCCCGGTTCGTACAATCAGGAAGCTGCACACCAATACCACCCTCTGCTCACAACCCCTCTCCCTTCTTTCTCCCTTAAGATCATACCCCCTTTAGAGCGCTGGAATTCTGGACTGCCCCTGTAACTTTTCATTTAAAGTGGAGCAAATGTTCACCTCTGCTCCAGCAATGCAGTGTACGCAAGCAACCTCGCTGGCTCTAACATCTTCCTTCTGGGTCCATTGATGGTTTTTGGGGTATTGGGGTGACCAAGGCATGCTTTAGAGGGGAGGGAAAGATGCAAGTAGAGAGTGAGAGATTGATCATTTGATTAAGAGAGTGTAGGATAGAGTAAGAGGGTGACTGAAGTAGTGGTGAAGGAACAGGGTCCAGGGGGCAAGTGGTGAGGTGCCCAGATAGCAAGGATCACTGGCCACAAAGTTGTGGCAGGGATACATTGTAATTCTTGTTAACTTGCGGCACACATTCCTGGCAAGTTGTAGACTTGCAGAACACTTGCAGCACAAGTTCTAGTTGACACTTTTTGAATTTGTAGCAAATTTGCTTGGCAAGTCTACAGCAAGAGTCCTGCAGGTCTTAGCAAGAGCTCTGCAAGTGTACAGCACTTTTGCAAAGCACATTGATCTGGAGACTTGCAATGCAGACTTGCTGTAATTGTGCAACAAAATTATGAAGCTTGGCAAGTCTGCAATAGTTTAGCAAGTCATTTTCAAACTTGCAGCTCAATTGCTTACTATCTGGGTGGGTGTCAGAGAGAAGCGTTGTAACCTCCTCTGTGGTGACAGGGTCAAAAGAGGAGAGTAACAAGTGTGATGGTGGGTCTGGTACATGAATAGGGGAAGGTGACTGCACAGTGGCGATCTGATCCCGAATTGTATCTATTTTGTTTTTTAAATGACTGGCAATGTCCTGGGCAGTGAGTGAGTTAGTGGGTGGTGGCGGTGGGGGACAAAGTAGAGAGTTAAAAGTAGAAAAGGGTTGACGAGGTCTGGATGAGAGTGTGTTAATGAGAGTGACAAAGTAAGACTGTTTGGCAGCACGGAGGAAGGAATGATATGGGCAGCTTTACACAGGGTGAAGTCTTGCAGAAGCCTAGTTTTTCGCCACAGACGTTCAAGAGCACAGCTTTGTCTTTTTAGATGTTTTAGGTTTCTTTTGTTTGACATGGTTGTACTGGACGTGGTCTAAGTCTGCGTGTAGTGAAGGGGGCCAAAGTGTCTAGAGAGGATGAAAGTGAATGGTTGTAAACAGAAATAGCCAGTTCAGGGCAGGACAGGGGTGAGATTTTGTCATAGAGGTAGTCAGTAGCAGAGTAGAGAAGGGTTGAGGTGGCGTAGGTTTCTCCGGGTGACAGTGTGCAGTGTAGGGGGATTCAGGGTCGGGGATAGGGTGAGTGTGAAACTGACAAGGTTGTGGTCTGAGAGTGGGAAAGGGGTGTTGGAGAGGTTGCAAGGAGTGCATAGGTGAGAGAAAACAACGAGCATGTTTACATCACAGTGAGGAGTGTCTGACCATTGTGTTAGATCAAAAGAAGAGGTTAGGTTAAGAAATTGAGTGGAAGCCGGGGTGTTAATGTTATTAGCAATGTTAAAGTCACTAAGAATGATAGTGGGTATTTCTGAGGAGAGAAAGTAGGGTAGCCAGGCAGAGAAGTCATCAAGAAAGCGAGATACCGGTCCAGGTGGTCGGTATATTACAGCAATCCTCAGCGAAATTGGAGAGAATAGGAGAATATAGTGTGTTTCAAAAGAGGAGAGGGTAGAGAGGGAGGGGAAGGCAGAACTTAAAAAGTGCATTTTGGGGATAGAAGGATTCTATCAGCGTTTTGCAGAACCCTGGGGTTTCTCCAGAGGTTTCTGGGAGGTTCCTTGGATAATGAGCAATTTCAAAGTAACCATTGACACGTATGTTTTTTAAGCATTCTCCAAGAGTGACATTCTTCCCACAGACCTCCAATTTAAGGAGCATTCTTCTCATTAACTACCGGTGTAATTGGGCATTCTTTTCACTGACCACCAATGTAGGGAGTATTCTTCCCACTGACTACCAGTGTAATGGGCATTTCACTGGTCACTAGGAAAATATTAAAGGAGAACTATGAGATGAGTGATTTCCACTCACCTCATAGTTCTAAGCCGACCTGTGACAATGAGACTGTCACAGGTCGGCTCAGTAGATCGGGAGGTGAGGGAACACATACCGGGTTCCCTCACCTCTCGATCCTGTCACGGCTCTCTGCCGTGACAGGGGGAGGGGCTGGATTCCCCTCTCCGATCTGCCAGCGCTGACTGGCGGAACGGACGGGGGAGGGGGCGGGTACAGCTGGCTCTGCCTCTAGATAGGCAGAGCCAGCTGTCACTCACGCAGCTGGGCGGATCCCGTCATCTACGTCGGGATCCGCTCCAGGTGCGGCGTCTCAGTATACCGTGAGCTGTAGCTCGCGGTATACTGAGCTTAGGGTAACGGGAGGACGCTAGTTTGTGTCCTTCCGTTACCCTAAGGAGAACTATGGGGAAAAACACTGACCCCATAGTTCTCCTTTAACATTGTTGCTGTCTGCATTCCTTTTCCGCCCATTATTTTTGTTTCTTTTACTATCATTGATAAAATATAATTTTGTCATATAGAGTGGGTGTCAAATATACAGGGTATTATTATCATTGTTTTTTTTTTATATCTCAACGTGGTGTTCAGGCTAATGTCATGAGATCTGTAGATAAAGTAATTATTAGCTGCGGATCCCTAAGACCTAAAAGTTATTTCAAGGGTTCCTCCCTGTTAAAAGGATTGAGAAAGACTGGTATAGTTTAATAGTAGGTATAAGATCCCTTTATTCAGTGACCATGTAGGCATGAAATGAAGTCAGTACTCTTGCCTGGACTTCTACTTTTATAGATTATTGCTTAACGATCAGAACAACTGAGTCAAACTCTAGTTTTCTACAGATGGATTGCACATGTTGAAACATCACAAGTGATTGAGTACATTTTATCCAACTTCAGATAGCTCAAGATGAAAAGCATGAATTAATTCCCATCTGAAGCCTCTAAAAACACCAAAGAACATCAATAGCTAGGTTGCAAGTTGGCAGGAATGGTGAAAGTATAAGAGAAGAAGAAATGTTTATGTAAGGAAATTTCAGGATATAGACACGGCACTCAAGGGTGAGGTTTTTCAAATGTTCAAACAGTGAAACCAAATAGCTGAATACAGTGCACTGCTTGTTAAGGGGCCAGTAAATTGAAATTACAGCTTATTTTTTTAAATAGAAGAGTGTTTAATAACCTTTACCGATATATAAATAACATCTGCAAAAGAGCAGACGAGTCAAAGACTTCCTGGAAGACTCCCCGAGACCCTGGAAAATGTATTTGATCCTAAGTCGAGGAATCAATTGTGGCATTAAGCCAGGCATGTCAAAATCAGTTTAAACAGTGGTCTGAACTGAGTTGCCAAGCGGCCACATTA
Source organism: Nanorana parkeri (assembly GCF_000935625.1). Classification (NCBI taxonomy): domain Eukaryota; kingdom Metazoa; phylum Chordata; class Amphibia; order Anura; family Dicroglossidae; genus Nanorana; species Nanorana parkeri. The sequence goes on from NW_017306298.1 coordinate 442,987, forward strand.
TGTATCCTAACAGTGGCGTAACCAGAGTTATGTGCGCCTGGGGCAGTACATTTTTTTCGCCCCCCCCCCCAAACAATATTATACATTGATAATAAAAGCACATTTAAACCAAAAAAAAAATATATAACATATTGCAGCTTAAAGTTTTTTAGATATGGTTGCAGAATAAGTAGAGATGTGATCAATAAGACACTTCCTATCCTAAGGTGACAACACTTACTCACCATACTGTATCTATAGAAAAAAGACATTGTCAGCGGAGGACAGGACTACAAAACACTTTCGCTCTTTTCTTCTCCATAACATGGGGGTGTTCTGTATTCTCCAGAGATAGCTGAGAACATTGTAAATGTTAATATTTGCTGCACAAGAAGGGAGCACATGAAGTCATCAGCTCAGTTGGTGTCTCTTCTCAAAAAATAGGTCTACCTTCCAGCAATTTTTTATTTCCACTAAAAACAATAGATACCCAGCAGTTGGAAGCTGGTAGTTCCATTAATCCAAAAGATGTGGAACCCCAAAACCTGCCAGCATAGGCATGCGCAGCCTATCTTTGTGATCTGTCCGTCTCAGTGACTAAAAACATGGCGCCTGCTGTTGCAGTGTTGTGCTCGGGGTGATTAGGGTGTGTCATTCTGAGCCTGATGAAGGGGTACCCTTGAGGCCCTGGAAGCGCTTGTTACTGAATGGCAATGTGTCATTAAATGGACTTTTGCTGAATAACTTTTGGTGTACTGGTGACATTTTCTTGATACTAGGGTGTGCCCAGGCACACCCTATGTGCACGCCTATGCCCGCTAGCTATAAAAAAAAGTATGCCCAGGAGCAGGACCGCTTTCGGTACCCGAGAATTTTGACTTGGCTCTTGCTAATTTCTTTCCCAACTGCTGACCAAAGTCAGTGTAACCTCCAATTGTGTATGCCAAGGCCACCTACAAGCTAGGCACATCCCAGTTTTTGGTAATTGTTTTATATTACGTCTGACACAATATAATTTGATAAACTACGGCTATGTCAGTGCCTTTTGTAGCTACATTGCTCTAAGCAAGGTGACTCCTTACATTTAGCTCTATTGGACTGTATCCAGTCTGGTTAATTTGATAGTCTGTGCTCAATTGGTATCGCCTAAGCTCTTTGATATTGTGTACATCTGCCTGCTGCTGGATGGGACTGTTGCTGAATGGGACCTGACAAAGGGAAGAGAATCCAATGATTGAGTGTTATGAATATCTGTGTCTCCCTAGCCAATCACTAGGAGGTTCATGACCAGTTTTGCATGTTTGGGGAGGACATAAATATTCCGGTCTATTTACCCCCCAACCTAATGCCTGGCGGGGGGTGTGTCATGTTTGTGTTATCTGACCAGTCCTGTAGGCTGCAGGTGGTCAGGTATGGACCCAATTGGGGTCTGAATTTATTCCTGGGATAAAGAACCAAGGAGAAACTTTGTCTGCTGGTGGTGCCAGAGAAGCCAGGATGGGCTTGGATCTCACAGGAAGTCTGGTGTCTCGCCTAGGGAATTCTGTGCTAGATCTACTGACCAGCAAAGGTTCTTCAATACACAGTGTTGCTGCAATCAGTTTAATGGTCCTCTGCACTGTGCAGCTGGGAAATGGTTGGTGAGTCTGGAGTTCTGTACTGTCTAAAGTTGTCCATACACTCTACAACCATCGCAAGACTTTAGTCTTGCGATGGTTGTAAAGGGATTAAAAAAACGTACGATCTGCCTATCTTGGACAGGCAGATCGCACTCTCGATCATCGCAAGCCCGCCCCCCTGAGGGGCGGGCTTCCGATGACCGCAATGCTGAACGGGCAGTGTGCGCGTGCGCACACCGGCCCGTTCGGCATTTGTCTTCCGAGCACCGTTCTAACCAGCCGAGAATCGTACGATTCCCGGCTGGTTTTCGAACATGCTGGTTCGACAGAAGACGTGCGACCGTACAGTAGAAACGGTCACACGTCTCCGTTCACACTGCTCGATTATCGTATGAAAAACCGATCGCATACGATTATCGTACGATAATCGTGCAGTGTATGGGCACCTTTAGATGTCTGTAGCCCTTTACTCTCTCTCTCATATTTGTTGCTAATAGAATAAAATATTAGAAAATCCTTAAAGTGACTGGCACCCAATTTTACTTACACATCCCACAAACCGGCTGAGGACTCATCCCTGAAATGAAATGTCAGCCCACTCTTCCTCTGAAGTCCCCCACATGCTTCTAGAGGTCAAGGGGGTGCTACACTTTCATGTCTTTTTTCTTTAACTGAATGAATTATCTGGAAGACAAAATCATGTTACCTAGAGTTGTAACAAAAAAACAAATCCTGTCTCAGACAACACACTGCTTCAGAGGATTACAAACATCAGACATTACACACAAATAGCTTCTATTGAGCAGCAAATCTTTCCTCTGTCAACAGCTGGGAACTCAGGTGCGGGAAGCTGATTCAGAGCACAGTGCAGGAACTGATGTGGCTCACAAACAAAGAAACAGCAAGTTCTGCATAGTCTGGCGCTTACTGGTTAAAGATAAGAGTCATTGTGGTTCTCCTTTAATAAACCATAAGAAAGCAGTCACAAACCACAAAAGTACAGACGAGAGAGTGAAAAACCATCAGCTTCTGCTCACCCCAGACATATTGTAAAGTGCATGCATTTATACGTGTTAATGCACCTGCATTTTTGATGCATTTTGGAGGTCTCCATTGAATTGACTTCAATGGGAAAATGATGTTTAAAGAACCAAGAAAATCCTATGTGCATTATGTTTTCTTAACACCCATTAGCCTAGCACTTTAATGTGCACTGGTCTCAATAAATCTTCTGGGCTTTATGGATGGGCTGCACTTCAGATGTGTTGAAATGCAGATAAAAGCTCATTAGTGTGAACAAGTCCTATAAGTAAGCATTCTCGAAGATCTGTGTTGCTCTACAAAACTGTATTCTGTTCTTCTTCTGTATAACAGCAAATATCTACCAAGTACTTAACTGTGCATGTCATTTTATATCAAGTACCCCATAAAGTGCAAAGACATATTGCCAGTACACTCAAAATGTACTTTCATGTTTTCAAAGCAAACTCTTTGGATTTTAAACAGCTAGTTTCTTTCTTTCAAGCAAACCTGCCTTAAAGTAAAGCTTATCAATCCAACATAAGATGTAAAAAGCAGCCACTTGATTATATATTTTATTTTCTTATAAGTGTCCTCTTGAGTTTCCCAGAAACCTCCAAACCTAGGAAGCTTGGTGTACATATTAACACATCCTGTTACCATGTCAGAACCATCCTATACCCTTTGCTTTCCTCAATGCAATTTAGTGATGAGTGGTTCTGACTCTTGTCATGTAGCTCTGGGTTGTGGGTTTAAATCACATCAGATAATCTACATTAAATTTGTATGCACAATCAGTGTTTGCGTGGGGGTGCTGGAACATTCCCGACACCCTAATTTCACTTGACTATTGCAGGTCATTGAAATAAAGGGGACTAAAATAAGTCATGAAACCTAAATTCATATAATTGTTCCAGGTCAGTGACTGCGGAGGTGCAGGAACAGTCCTAGCACCCTATATTCACATGACTATTGCAGCTCATTGACATAAAGAGAACTAAAATAAGTCATAACATCTAAAATTCACATGATTGTTCTAGGTCAGTGGCTGTGGGGGTGCTGGAACATTCCTGATGTCATACATTAACATGACTGCCACACGTCATTAACATGAGGGGGCTAAAAGAAGTCCTGATACCTAAAATTCACATGATTGTTCCAAGTCAGTGGCTGTGGGGGTGCTGGAACATTCCTGACACCCTATATTCACATGACTATTGGAGGTCATTGACATAAAGAGGACTAAAATAAGTCATAACACCTAAAATTCACATTATTGTTCCAGGTCAGTGACTGTGGGGGTGCTGGAACAGTCCTGACACCCTATATTCACATGACATGACTGCTACAGGCCATTGACATAAGGGGCTAAAAGAAGTCCTGATACCTAAAAGTCACATGATTGTTGCAGGTCAGTGCAGGTGGGGTGCTGGAACAGTCCTGACACCCTATATTCACATGACAATTGGAGGTCATTGACATAAAGAGGACTAAAATAAGTCATGGCACCTAAAATGTACATGATTGTCCTAGGTCAGTGGCTGTGGGGGTGTTGGAACATTCCTGATGCCCTACATTCCCATGACTGCTACACATCATTGACATAAGGGGGCTAAAAGAAGTCCTGATACCTAAAAGTCACATGATTGTTCCAGGTCAGTGCAGGTGGGGGTGCTGGAATAGGTCCATACACCTGATATTTCTGATATATCAATATACAGCAACAGAGAAATGAAAGTGATTCTATTGTTAAAATAAATTTGTACAATAAAGTAAAAGTAATCTTGAACATTTTTTTTTATCAATAATGATTCCAGGTCGAAACATATACATTGCCCACCAAAGTATTTCTTTACTTTTTTGCTCAAGCGCTTACAGTCATGTTAACAAAAAGCTGGCTCTAACTCTCTCAGCTCAACTTCCTTGAACTTCCCACCCGGTACATGATTACAAGAGACAGCACAGTGTGCCGCAGCTAACAATGTACTAGCTTGAAGAGGGGAGCATGGATCAGGGGAGTGTCTTGCCATGCTGTGTCTGTGTGTTTGAGGAGGCACACACACAGCTTACTAGCAAACACAGAGGTGGCTCCATAGAACCCTGCAAGGGAAAGGAGCCACCCAGATTATCAGGACCAGTGCTCAGAGAATCAGCTGCTTCTGCAGGGAGCTAAAATTTTTAAACATTAAGAAGCAGCATTCATTGTGAGTGATTTAATCAGCATTTGGAATAGCTTTAAAACATTTTGACAATAATATCACTGTAAGGTATATCTGCAATCTTCTTTTGGACTCTTGTACCCAGTGTAACTCCCACATGCTGTACTGCCATTTCATACTTCTAGAGATTTAACTTCAGTTCCTTTTAAGAACTCCGAACAGACTCTTCAACATGATTTTCTGTAGAAGTAGATGTGTTTCTGTTTGTTTAGAGTGATGGGTTTCTGGAGGGAAAGCAGTTTATGTTAAAATGTACACTATACCCTGCATAAGAATTGTTTCTTACTCAGACGGCATAGCAAATTACATTTCCATTGCATGGTGCCTGGAAGAAATATTCCTTCAGGACATTATGTAGCTCATTTTCTGATAAAAATTATATTCCTGAAACAGAAAATGAAAAAGTTGCCAACTGTATGGCGCAAATTTGTAATAACCAATCCATTTTATTCCTAGGCTGAGAGAAAGATGAAAGCCATAGAAAGAGGCAGACAATTTCTTTATTCTGTTCCTTCTGGGATGAGCAAATATTATCTTAATACAAGAGACGTGTGTATTCTTACTTGAATCTTGGTGAGCGTTGTGTACTTCCACCACAGTGCAGTAATCCAGTGTGAAACTTGGAGCTTCCTGTAATAAAGACCAGTCACTGCTTCATGCTTTCCCTATCCAGGGTGGCTGGTCTTGTATCCACCCCCTCCTTTAATTCTCTGCTGGCAGCCTGTAGTGGGTGGAGCCTGCTGAGTCCCTCCCAGAGCTCTGCTCTCTGCACAGGCTTTGTGCTGCACAGCGATGATATGTACGAGGTAATATCTCAATTTGCAAAGGCATTTGGTGCACACAAAGTGGATTTATGTCATCTGTGGCTACTAAGGAATAAAACTGAATTCATGTTTTTGAACCTGGGGATCAACTTTAACCGTTTTGCTGCCAACAGTGTATGTCATACGTTCCTTCATACGTATGTCATACGTTCCTTCGCTGCCGGGACTCTGTTCAGCTGTGTAAAGCTGACGGTCGGCTTTACACTGGAAGCAACTCTGGCGGCTGAGCTGTGAGAAGATCATTTCCAAGGCCTGGTGAAGCGAAACCCCGCCTGACACCTCCACCTTGCTTTCTAGGCTCTGCTGCCCCTCCTGCAGGCCCAGGACCAGCATCATGGGTGTCAGCGGGTAGAGGGGAGAGAAACCGGCAAACATGTGTTCACAGATCTCCTCCCTGCTGAATGGAGCAGAAGAATGGAGGAAGAAGATATTCAAGAGTGATCTGCTTGAATAGCTTCTTTGCAGTGGAAAGGTGACACTAGGGGTTTAATAGATCCCTAATGTCACCTTAAAGAGAACCTCCTGTCACCACCTAATATGCTTATAAGCCCCCCTATGGAATAGCAGCGAAGTTAGGTAAAAGAGTTGCGCCAATATCATGCAATATAAACATTTGTAACTGGCAACATTTTATTTTACAGGTTCAGTACTTTCAGAAAATTCTTGGGGGTTTTAAGTAATATTTAGGTCGAAAATGTGGATTATAACGTGTGGAAAAAAAACACATTGGCAGTGAAAGGGTTAACAGACATTTTTACTTTTAAAAGTCCCTTTTAATTTTTGTCTTGTTCCAGACTTTTTTTGCATTTTTAAAAATAATTCCTGTTATTTTTGCATTAAATGATTGCATCATATCTAAAGGCATTTTTTTTAGCTCGGATACTGTCCCTTTGGGGAGATTTCCCTTCATCTCCTGTCCAGTAGACACAACAGAAAGTGAGAGGTAAACTCTCCAAAGAGAAGGAAATCCCCTCAAAGACAGTTAAAGGAGAACTATGGGGTAAGTGTTTTTCCCCATAGTTCTCCTCAGGGTCACGGGAGGACATAAACTAGCGTCCTCCCGTGACCCAAAGCTCAGTATATCGCGAGCTACAGCTCACGCTATACTGAGACTGCCGCAGCCGGAACGGATGCCGACATTACTATTGAGATCCACCCGGCTGCGTGATTAACAGCTGGCTCTGCCTATCTAGAGGCAGAGCCATCTGAACCCTCCCCCATCCGTTCCTCCAGTCAGCACTCGAGTGGGGAGGGGGGGAATCCCTGCAGGGAACCGTGACAGTCACGGCTCTCTGCAGGGACAGGATCGAGAAGTGAGCGAGCGATGGTATGTGTTCGCTCACTTCCCGATCTATTGAGCCGACGTGTGACAGGCTCGAACTATGAGGTTGAGTGAAAATCACTCACCTCATAGTTCTCCTTTAACACCTCCCGTCTATTCTTATTCTGGTTGTTCTGTCCTGACAGGAGGTGAGGGAAAATATTCCCAACAGGGACACAAATGACGATAACCTGAGCTAACCTTATCCGCTCTATCCAAAATCAAATAGAATACTTTGACTGAAGCTTGGCTTCAAACAGTCACAACAAGGCAACATATTCCAATTTAAATCATTAAACATAATTGCATTTGATTTATTTTAATATGTTAATATGACATTTTAGCATTTCAGACAACCCTGATTTACAAGGTTGTTTTTTTGCTAGTGAGTCACTCAGCCAGGAATAAATTTGTGTATAATAAAGCAGAATTCTAGGAACAAATATTAAAAATGAATAGACGAGTAAAAATAAAAAGCAGTTTTGATTCAATAATCACCATTAATCTGGCACAGACCAACTGCAGTTATCCAGGTATACCAGCCTTCCTCCACTTCCTCTGATACTGTCAAGGACCTCCCTCCATCATCACATCATCCTGGGCTAAGAATACTACTGCACTGGATGGAGCTCTCACAACCTTATGTGTGCACCGTTCAGTGCAAGAGTAAGAACCACCCACTGCCACCAATGGTGGAGAAGAGCTAGGACCTGGGATGTCACCAGAATAATAAACAGAATTATA
>NW_017306298.1:450768-515227 GCF_000935625.1 Nanorana parkeri
GATATTTTTATATATATATATATATATATACTGCCTGTCGAGAACCACATAAAAAAAGTAATATTTTGTGGGACCGCCTCTAACATTAATTATGGCACACATTTGTTGTGGCATTGTTTCGATAACCTTATGCAATGTCACAACATGTATTTCCATCCAGAGTTGCATTATTTTTTAACCAAGATCTTGTAGTGATGACGGGAGAGTCGGATCACCGCTTAAAGTCTTCTCTAGAACATCCCAAACATTCCTAATGGGGATACGGTCTAGACTCTGTGGTGACCAATCCATGTGGGAAAATAAAGTCTCATGCTCCCTGAACCACTCTTACAATTTGAGCCCGATGAATCAGGGAAGAAAAAATCAATTTATGGAAAAACCTGGTCATTCAGTATATTCAGGTAGGAAGCTGACCTCATTTTTGGGGGGACATAACGTTGCTGAACCTAGACCTGACCAACTAACAGTTATCCAATGAAAGGCCCTTAACTATTTGCTTAGCCAAATTGAGGTGGTGGCTTTTTCCTGGCTAGGCGGTATTTTTTGTTTCTTTTTCAAGTGGTGGTGAGTTTTGTAAAGCTGGAGTGTTCCATTTCAACTGCCCCAACATTTTTCTAAGATCAGTGCAGCTTCAAAAACCAGTCACCCCCATATTTCTACACAGACACGACTTTTTAACAGCTGACAGCTACCAGGTTGCACATCTTTAACCAATATCATTGTCATCTTATTGAAGATGTAAGTTAGGACAGGGCAACAAAAAGCTGGAAAAGTAAGCGGTACTAACAAGGAAATGCTGAAAGAACATTTTGCAACTAATTAGGTTAATTGGCAACCAGTCAGTAACATGATTGGGTACAAAAATAGCATTTGTGGAGAGTCAGCAGGGCTGAGAGCAAAGAAGGGGTTAACTTGGGAGGGCAGGTACTTCCCCTACAGCCCTTCCTGTTAAAAGGCAACACAGGTGAGAGAGGAGTGGGGAAGCGAAGAGTCAGACAGAAAGCTCTGTGTGTGGGGCTGCTCAGAAGCAAGTGGACTCTATCTTGGTGAGATCACCTAAACGCACTACGCAGTGCAATCTTATTGAAATACTTTTTCGTTATGTTTGATGTTTGCTGAGGAAAGCCTTTTACTTTACCGTTTTGCTGGAGAAAGCTGTTTGTTCTGTTACCGCTGGATGAAATAAAAGCTGCTTATTTATATCGGACTGTGTTGAAGACTCATGTGTACCCCTGGGATTCCCCACACATTGTAGAGTCAGAGTGTCTCAGAAGTGAAGATGAGCAGAGGTTCACCAATCTGTGAAAAGCTGTGTCTAAAATTGTCAAACAATTTCAGAATAATGTTCCTCAACATAAAATTGCAAAGACTTTAAATATATAATCATCTACAGTACATAATATCATCAAAAGATTCCAAGAATCTGGAGAAATCTGTGCACAAGGGACAAGGCCGAAATACAATATTGGATGCTCCTGGTCTTTGGGCCCTCAGACAGCACTGCTATAAAAACAGGCATGAATCTGTGATGGACATCACTGCATGGGCTCAGGAATACTTCCAAAAATCACTGTGGACACAGCTCGCTGTGCCATTGAAAAATGCCAGTTAAAGCTCTATCATGCAAAGAAGAAGCCATATCTGAACATGATCCAGAAACGCCGCCGTCTTCTCTGGGCCAAAGCTCATTTAAAATGGTCTGTTGAAAGTGGAAATTTGTTCTGTGGTCAGTCGAAACAAAAATGTTCTACACTGCCCTTTTTTATTCTTCTTATTTTTCTTTGAAAAATGTTAATAAAAATGATTGAAACAGAAAGAAAGCTGACATATTTTAAACTCTGTTATATTCCCGTCTGGCCTGGCAGTGAGTGTCAAAGACACTTCTTAATGGCCAGAAATGATACAGCAGATGCTCTGAGAGGTGCATGTTTCCAATAAAACACGGGGTGGCGGCTAACATTTGTGTAAGGGTATTCCATGGAGTTAACCGACCCCAGTTTGACTACTCTGTCTTCTGGTGTTTAGATTGTTGTCCCACAAGCGGGGAAATGTCTGTTTAGAGTGAGGCTGAGAGAGAGAGAGCAATTGTCACATTCTGGGGGTAGTGGCAGGATCTGAGATTACCACCATCACCCAGAGGTGGTCCCTTGGTGTATGATTGCTGCTAAGTCTAGTAATACAGCAAGCCCAGGCCACATGATGTCCATGACACCCTGGACCACATGTGTCAAACTCAAGGCCCAAGGGCCGAATCCGGCCCACTAGGCCATTTCCTAGACTTCTACTTTCAGATCTAGGTATTAAGTTATTACTAAAACCAGTGATAATCGAATGCAGAGGCAATTATGATAAAGATTAGATACACTTATATAGTCTTACAGATACCTTTGAGGGCAACCATAATGTTGATGCGGCCCACGATTAAATTGAGTTTGACACCCCTGCCCTGGACCCTCAAGAATTGAACTGAATGAAGTTGGCCATCAATCATCCAGGAACGGCATCTGCAGGGAACAAACAAGTAGGTGGTGGACAGTACCGGGGATGAGGCGGGTATTGCAGCGAATATGGCGCAAGGCAACGTATTGAAAAAAACAAACTGGAGTTCCACCTTAAATCTTTTATCTGTTAATATCTGTACCATAGATCGCTACTAGTAGGGTAAGGTGAGTCAGGAAAGCTATGGTGCCTCATACACGCTCCCACCTGACACAGGGTCCTTTGCTTAGCAGCTGTTCCTCTTGCTGCCAGCATTCTATGTTGTTGCAGAGTCCTTGGTGCAACATTTACAAGGAACCCGTTTCTGGATGGAAGCCTGTAGTTTGGACTGACTTGTTTTGCAATTACGGTAAATCCGTTTTATTCAAAATGGCTAAAGTGTACAAAGATAGAAGCAGTCATTGTAAATGAGCTAAAGCAAATATTGTGAACTGCTCAAATAGTGACTACATTCCATCTGGTCTGTAGGACCTGAGCCATTTCTCAGGCATGATGTACTGTACTGTATTGCTGTGGTAACTTAGCTACTGAAAAGTGATCTGGCATCTATTGTAAAGAATAAGAAGCATGAATAATGGAACTCATCCACTTCTGGAACATACTGCCTAATCTTAACTATGTAGAGTAGCAGTCTTAAAGTTGGAGAGATAAAAGGGTGGGAACGTGTAATGATTTCCAGCTACTGACTTTTACAGCTGACCTACCACTTCCTCCCCAGTATTTCTGCATCAGTAACTAGTGTACTTACATATCATTATTAGCAATTTTCTCAAATCTTAAAGGCTCCAAGGATTCAACATTTATAGTCCCAGTATTACAAAATGCTGGTAATTGTAACAGATATATCATTTAAAAAAATCTATATATACACAAACATACACATAAAACAAACTGTATGTATTTCACACAACACTCATTTAAAAACAAATAGAAACAATTCACACAATTTGTAGCCAAGCTGAATGATGCAATTTCAACAAATATAGAACAAAGTATGTTGCTCTGCAAGGGGCAAGGAGACCACTAACAAAGTACCGACACGCTGAATTATGCTGCACGGCTACCTCTCATGTATGATCATCAGATGCTGCAGCAGATATTGTCTACATATCAGAATCTTGACCAAGATGATTGGATAATTTTAACTAATTTGCAACTGAAAATGTTTTAAGTTGACATAAAGAAATCATACAATCCATGTTTTACAATGGATCATGGATCTCGTGTATGGTGGGTTTCATGTAGCACGATCTTCTGATTAAAGGAGAACTATGAGATGAGTGATTTCCACTCGCCTCACAGTTCTAGCCGACCTGCGACAATGAGACTGTCACAGGTCGGCTCAGTAGATCGGGAGGTGAGCGAACACATACCAGGTTAGCTCACCTCTCGATCCTGTCACCGCTCTCTGCCGTGACAGGGGGAGGGGCTGGATTCCCCTCTCCGATCTGCCAGCGCTGACTGGCGGAACGGACGGGGGAGGGGGCGGGTACAGCTGGCTCTGCCTCTAGATAGGCAGAGCCAGCTGTCACTCACGCAGCTGGGCGGATCCCGTCATCTACGTCGGGATCCGCTCCGGCTTCTCAGTATACCACGAGCTGTAGCTCGCGGTATACTGAGCTTAGGGTAACGGGAGGACGCTAGTTTGTGTCCTCCCGTTACCCTAAGGAGAACTATGGGGAAAAACACTGACCCCATAGTTCTCCTTTAAGTAACAGTCATAGCATTGAGTGGGCTCCATCCCTCCCCTGTTCTCCAATAATCAACGTGATTGGATGCTACAGCTTCATTCCAATGCAATTCAAATTGTATTCATCTTTCCATTGAGCACAAATGTACATATAAGGGCTGGACAAATCCCAAAAGCCAGATAGCCAATGTTGCTTAAAAATGACAGCTAACTTTTTCTCTAGTTTTCAGCAGGACTGGGTTCGCTACAAGGCCACCGAGGCCCGGCAAGGAGCAGGAGGGGCGGCAGCGGTGTGGAATCTCCCAACGCCCGGGACATGCAGTTCTGGGAGCCAAGCAGTAAGTTGTTTTCTACATTTAGCCCTGCTTTGGACAAGCAGGGCTAAATGTAGTGAGGAAGCCGCTTGTTTGTTTACAAGGGATCTCTGCTATGTTGCCAACATCACTTGTAATAAGACTGCAGCCAGTCCATCCTACCCCCCCAGAATACCTACCTCTCTCTCTCTCGCTGGCTCCGTCCTCCTGGCTCTCCCCCCTCCCCCCCTCGCCGAGTATCTCTCCTCACTGGTCGCCGATGTCTTCAGGATGGAGAGCAGCAGGGTTAAAACTAACCCTGCTGCTCCGTGTAAACAGTGGAGGGGGCAGAACAGTCTTCCCCTCTCACAGGATTTGAGGTGACAGGTTCAATAAAGAGAACCTGTCACCTCCAAATGCTATCACACAGGGGCTTGTTAGCTCATGTGTGATAGCAATAAAGTGAAGTTAAAAAAAAGTTTTGATAAAAAAATAATTACATAAAAATTTTTTTAAAGTAACAAATAAAAAGAAATAATTACATTAAAAAAAAGATGATTAAAAAGTCATAAAAATATAAAAAAAATAATAAGAAAATATTTTTAAAAATGAATAATAAGATAAAAAATTATTAAAAAAAACACAAAAAGTAAAAGATGATAAGATAAATAAATATTTAAAAAAGAAAACAGAAAAAATTAAAACAAACCCTGCTGCCCCCGCCATCCGGTTGCCATTCTCAATGGGGGGGTTGGCTTGGAGGGGGGTGCATTGAGGAACCTGGACTTGGGGCAGCAGGGAAACAAAATCCAGCCCTGGTTGTCAGTAGAGCTGGCTCCTGGACTGGGGAGACTGGCTCCTGAATTACATATTAATTTTTCCACCCCTGATGAGATATATATATCTTGCATTTGGTTATAAAAAGGGTTGGCGGCAGTCGGTCTGGACTGCTATTATAACAATGTCCCAGTTAGTGCAGACAACTTACATGTAAACATAAACCTTACTCATCCTCATCACTACCCCTTCAAAAGCAGAAAGGAATGGATGGTCACTATGACACTCCCTTCACTTTAAATCACAGCCCTTCTCTGCTTATCAATAGAAATTAAACACAGCACATTCCAGCGTAAAGGTAGAAAGACCAAAAAAAAAACAACATAATTTGCAATGGCAGCTCCAGAAATATCTACGACCCTTACAAACTTTGGCTCATCTGAACAAAAGATGGCTGGCCTCACCTTATAATAGTTAACTGCAGGAGGAGGAAGAAGGGCAAGGTTCTCAACCACAGATTTTGGTGGAATTAAGCATACCAAAGCCCTCCTGGTCTAGGGGCTCTCAAAGTGCTCAGTAGGACCTTAATATAATGGCGGATTTGAGGGCATTCAAATTATAAGGTAATTTTTTTAAAAGTGTATCATTTGACTTTTGATTTCGGTCATTATACAGTCTGTTCCTTCATTTTGTAGGAATTAATGCAAGGGTAAAAGACAAAATACAGCAATCCTTTAGTTTTTGCTTCTTTATATACACTGTATATAAAAGGTTCCTATAAAAGAAATCACTTGTCACAAAATAATCTTTAATTCAAATGTGTATCATGCAGATAACTAATGGTCATACTGAAGCAGTGCTGAACAGCAAAACCTGGTATGATGCACCATGAATCAATAATATTCCTGCCTCAGGTCATTCCCGATGTCTTAAACTGAAGAACCTATTAAAACATTCCTGGTGATTGCAATAATCATAGCTCTGCCAGTGGTAACTGTAACTATGGGAGTTATTCACGAAGCTGCCGAATGAACACCCGAGCCGAACCAAAGCTTTCTGAAGCCTCTTTCGGCTATTCACTGCGGTTGTGTACAGCTAGTTCTAGGCTTTGTTTGTCTTTGCCGAGCGACAGCATGTTCATTCAGCTCGGCTGCTTTCGGGTGTTTACTTCGGCTGCTGTAAGCGCCATTGGGAATAGCGCATACAGCAGCCATTCGATTCAGCCGAACCGAATGCTTTCTGCAGCTGAATCGAGCCGAAGGCTATTTCTAGGCTTTGTTTGGCTTTACCGAGCCTGAGCATGTTCATTAGGCTCGGCAGCTTTCGGGTATTTACTTTGGCTGCTGTAAGTGTCATTCAGAATAGTGCATACAGCAGCCATTCAGTTTAGCAGAACCGAATGCTTTCTGCAGCGGAAGCAAGATGGAGGATTAGCCGAACGTTCGGCTCCTTAGTGAATAATGTTTTACAATGTTAAAGACATTTAAAAAAAAAACGATGATGCATTCATTGAAGGCAGTGCAGGTATTAGGACCATGCCCACAGTGAGGGCGAACAGTGCAGAGAAAACAATAAAGGCAGGAATGATACTGGAAAAAACAGACCGCTAAACACCTAATTAGATTCTAAGCATCTCATGTATCACTAAGAATACCTGAATGTTCAATAACAGCTCCAAGTAACCTCAAACACAGGAGGGTTTGAAATCAATCTCAAGTCGGACAGCTTTGGCAGACAATCTAGAAACCTAATACATATCATAATAGTGCATACACAGGCTCATTGGTGCTAGATTCACAATAGGAAAGGCTATGATAACTACATCAAAAGGAGCTTCCCCTTATAAAATGTCCACTGGCCATGCCCGGCTTATGTTAGAAATTAAGCACCTAGCATCTAACGGAAGGTCTTCTTCTCCATAAAATATATACATAGATATATATTATATACATTTTTCGGTATCGAGTTTGAGTATCGATATTTATATTTAGGTACTCGCCGATACTGGTACTTTCTGCTAGCATGGAGCTGGCTTCCCAGGCAATCAAGAAGCCAGGCAGCCGTTAATGACTGTTCGGCTGAACCGAAGTGAAAGCAGCCGATGGGGATGAAATGAATAGCCGACCGGGGTTGAGCTCCTTTCACTTGGGGTCAGTCATTCACACGGCTGCCTTCAGCAATTTAGTGAATAACCCCCTTAAGGTGCACATGCACCTTACGATTATCGCACGATTTCCGCCTGCGGATGCATTTTCGTACAATAATCGCACAGTTGATGGGAAGTTTGGCTTTCATAAAAGGCTAAACAACTTTAATCGAATCATACAAAACTTGATGGATTAGTGGTATTTTCGTACGAAAAAAAATCACAACAAGAACACTGCTCATGCGCAAACGAAAATCCATTCTGTCAATTGACGAAATTCGGCCGGGCAATATTGCTAACGAACGCTAACTCAAGTCCACAATGGTCTGTGCATGATGGGGCAGTTGTGCGAAAATCCAACGACGGTTCGATCATCGTACGAAAATAATCGTGCAATGGTTGTACAGAGTATGGGCACCTTTAGCTTCAAGGGAGTGACTGCCATTAGGTAAAATAGCTGCACCTTACTGATTATTCAGCCAATGGCAGAATCGCCAGTAAGACATGGGCCTCAGTGATTGCAAGGTCTGAATGGGGTTGTGAAGCATATGCTGTAACCCGACAAAATCTGTATTCTGGTGGATGTGTAGGACACAGATAGCAGGGATAACTTGCCAGAAACTTGTGCCAGGGTTAAATTGTAATTCTTGTTAACTTGCTGCACACATTCCTGGCACGTTGTAGAACACTTGCAGCACAAGTTCTAGTTGACACTTTTTGAATTTGTAGCAAATTTGCTTGGCAAGTCTACAGCAAGAGTCCTGCAGGTCTTAGCAAGAGCTCTGCAAGTGTACAGCACTTTTGCAAAGCATATTGATCTGGAGACTTGCAATGCAGACTTGCTGTAATTGTGCAACAAAATTATGAAGCTTGGCAAGTCTGCAATAGTTTAGTAAGTCATTTTCAAACAGCAGCTCAATTGCTTGCTATCTGGGGAGGCACAATGTACTTGTAAGTGCATAAGATTATCACCACTCATACGTAGATCTTATAGACACATCAAATTTAGGAGTCACAGAGATAGTTGCAAAGCAAATTGACTATTCAGCGGTATGATAATATTGTTTTTTTAAATTGCCTAGTAGAGCTCTCACAGTGACTTTAGGAGGTTTCACTTGGTGATCATATACAGTATATGACAATAAAACTGAATATCACGAATTATTAACTTGCTGCGGCTTCAAAAACCTTGGGGTTTCCGGGGAATCGACTGCATAAATGTATATAGCCACAGCATCATTTATATGCAGAGCTGCGGTTGCGTCACATGAACATGGGTTTTTATCTCTTCAAACAATCTCAAAGTGCAACAGTAAACCCGGGAAATATTCCTGCAAAGCTAACCTTTCTTTTCATAAATTAAAAGCTCACAGCCTGCCTTTTACAAGCCACTCGTCTGTGACGAGCAGACGGTGGAGCCCGACGAGCAGCTTTCCGGCCGGCCGTGTAATTATAGTCAAGCGATCGAGCGTCTCGAGAGACGCTCGATCGCTTGTATCAGCAGCTGTCACTGCCGTTTCCGGTCCCGAGATCCGCTGTGCCCGATGCGGCCGGGACCGGCACGGCTCTGTGCCTTTGTGACAGGAGGTCAAAGGGAGTTCAGTATACGAACTCCCTTTGATCTCCTCTCAGTCCCCGAATGCAGGAAGTGATGTAGATTACATCACTTCCTGCATTCAGTGTCACTCTCCAGCTACAGAAGCTGATGAAGCAGATTTGTGCTTCATCAGCTTCTCTGGGGGTCCCTAGGTGACATTAGGGGTCTTGGAGACCCCTGATGTCTCCATAAAGAGGACCTGTCATGTAAATTGGCTATTATATAGGGTGTTCTTAGCCCCCGATGTAATAGCAATAAAGTTGTGTGTCAAAAAAAGTAATACAAAAATTAAAGAATCATAAAAAAATAAAGCATTTTTTTAAAAGAAAACAATTTTATTTAAGTCCCCGCCCACCACATACACACTCAGATATGTGTCGGGTGAGCCTACGTGCGAAAACGCCGATTGCGCCTATTGTGCCGCACATGTTACATATCGCCGCAAACGTTGGAGTGAGAGCAATAATTTTAGGGCCATCAATCACCAATAACACTAAACTGATGAGCAGTAAAAGCGTTTTTGCGATTTTGAGGGCGCACGCAATTTTAAGGCTTGACATGTTTGGTGTCTATTTACCCGACGTGACCCCGACTTTTGTTTTACCAAAAATATGGGTAATAATAAATGTTTAGTAACATAGTGTAGGGAAACTTTTTTTTTCTTTTACATTTACGGTACTTTTATCATTATATAGTAAAAAAAATAACCCCCGAGGTGATTATATACCTCCAAAAGAAAGCTCTATCTGTCCCCAAAAATTTTTAACATAAATTGCAAGGCCGATAGTCCGGTCATGCTGACTGGTGACATTTTTGACTGACTGGTGAGACACCCTAAAGTTTTTCAAGCCCTGGCTATAATACACAATTTCTCATAAATACTAAAGAGTCTATTCACTAAGCTGCCATAGGCAGCCGAGTGACTAACCGACCCCAAGCGAAGTGAGCCGAACGCTGTTCGGCTATTCACTTCAGGCTGGTACGGCTGATTCCAGCCGTATATCGGCTGAAATCAGCCGTACATCGGGTGGCTTCGGGTCGAACTTGAAGTGCAGAAGGAGTTCGACTCAACTGATCCAACATCTGGATCGGCTAAGACGAACCTCCAGCAGGCTACTCGCTGCTGTTCGGTCTATTCTCATAGATGCCGAACAGCAGTGAGTAAATAGCCGAATGCCGCGCTCGGCTGTTTTGCTCGGTCCCCCTGTGGAACCGAGCAGAATAGAAAAATAGTTTTAAAAAAGTAGAAAAACAAATTGAAAAACGATTGTGCGGAGCTAGCAGTGACAGCTAACTCCGCCCAACTGTTTTCTATTGGCCAGGCGGTTCAGCTGCCGTCCAAAAAAAAAAAGAACCACACCATAGGAATGCATAGCTAGATTCCTATTGGCTATTTCACTTTGCAATAGCCAATAGCAAACTAGCTATTGCACCCGCCCTCTGCTGCTGTCAATCACCAGAGGGGGACCTGATGGAGAACTGCAGGTCCCCCTCCGATGCATGGGGCGGAACTATCAGATGAGACAACTACGGACCTGCAGGGGAGATAAGGTTGACACAGCCATGTGTACTATGGGGCCAAGGGAGGGCGGTAGGGGAATGTTTTAAAAAAAGGATGAACTTGTACTTAAGATAATCCCTGGTGACCCTCCCATTCAGGTGTCTACCTCAGGATGAAATACAGAATACATTTCATATTTTTGAATGGCCGAGCCAGAAATCTGTCCTTGGGTGCGTTGAGATAGTGTGGCATGATCTGAAGCAGGGAGCTCTAGAAAGTACTTCCATAAATATACAGTACATGGACTAAGACTGGTATGTATATAGGAATGAGCCCACATACCTCCCTGACAGTAACTAATTATACGGCTTTACATACTTTTTCCCCATGAAATACTTTGACTGTTTAGACCATTTGATATGGCAGCATTCTAACGTTCTATGTTGTGTGCTGTTGGTAAAATTAGAATGACCATTCTAGAAGTAAATCATGCATGGTCCCAGAAATTCTTCATGGATAACTCTACTTTTCCACGGATTATCCTTTATGTATTTACAAGCTTTTCCTTGCAACATTATAGCTTATATTAAAGCAGAACTCCTGGTAAAATGTTTTCGTAACCCTTGAAGTGGGGCTACCCCCGCACTGCAAGGGTTAAGTGCTCATTTTTGTCTAGGTTAAAAAACAACAAAGTTATACTCACCCAATCCTCGGAGGCGGCCAACTGTGACAGCGCTCCCTGCAGCCTGTCTGCTCCTCTGCTGCAGCGATAGTATGTCCCTCTGTGTTCTCACATCCTATACACTGTATAGAACATGTTGACACAGAGAGCTTACATCACTGCAACGGAGGGGGAGAGAGGCTCCAGGGACCACACTAAGAGCAAACCGGCTCCAAGGACCAGGAAAGTATAACTTTTTTATTTTTTAACCTAGACAAAATTGAGTACTTAACCCTTGCAGTGCAGAGGTAGCCACAATGCAAGGGTTAAGGCAATTACTACCTGGAGCTCTGCTTTAAAACTACCCAAGATGCAATCATTTTTATTAGCCAATATAGTTTTGTGTCTACAATCGCTATAATTCTGGTCTTATATGGGGGAGGGTACAAAATGTAATCCATTTAATCCAACCCCTGCATGCATGCACTGAGAGTTTGCTTTGTACATTTCACAAGCCAACTGTTGGCTTTCTGGTAGAAGTGTAAACCCTCCTGATCACCTGGATGACCTGGATCCAGCATGATGAGCGTCGGTAGGGAGAGCAGAGAACGATCATCTGTTTGCTGATCAATTCTGCCCTAAATGAAGCTGGAAGTGACAAGGATTTTGTCACTTCTGGTATCCAAAATGTCATTCCCTGGCCACTGTGATTGGGGAAGATGCTGATCAAGGATGATCAAAACACACACAACACCTTGAAAAGTCTTTCTGATAAATCGCAGGAGCGTCAGATGGATTAACACAAGACAGAAGCCTGATCCTTATAGTGACTTGCGTCTCATGTCCCTTTGCCCTGTCTTGTTCCTTTTTCAGAGGCAATTAAACACATTTTCCTTAAATTGTCTTTACCATGTAATATCGGGATAACCAGTCAGATCTGGCCTATGCACGAGGCCAAACTCAACAAATTCAGTGCCAAAGCCAAACTCAGATTGTGTAGAGGGACAATACAAGGAGTTGTACAATTAAAGCAAGCACAAGCAGGTATTGTCGCCATGCAGCCAGGTTTGATTTATATCAAAGCGCCCATCTATCAGCTGTGAGAATGATGTTTGTCCAGTGTATGCGAGCGCATATCATGTAACCACCCGGGTCTGCACAACAACTGTCCTCAGCACCATAACAGCCTTTGTATTATAAAACCAGAAGACCACACGCGGCTCAAGGCATAAAAGTGCCCAAATAGAAAGCTTCTGTTCCCCAATGCAGATGAATCAAGTTCTTGGTCAACTTTTAGTGCAATTAAAAATAAAAGAAACTTGGTTGCTATGGACACCACTGACACTAAATGTGGACTAAAAGTTCCCACTCCATCTGTTGATGTACCTCAGTAGGACAGCAATGCCCTGCTTCTATTTTCTCATCCTCTCTGGGTCAAAGTCCTCTTCCTTGCTGACCATGCCTTTGCAGAACATACTCATAGACTTGTTCACAACCATACTCCAAGTGTCCCCCGTCTCTAAATACAGCCACTATACCAAGCCTATTCGGTCACCTATGAGGCATGAGGTCATCGAGGAGGACTTCTGTTTCAAGAGGATGAAAGCAAAGAATGGGGAGCAGCTGTCCTATTGAGCAGTTAAGGTGGGGATTTTAATACAATTTCATTTATGACAGTTAGGGTAGGTAACCTTATGTAGTTTTTATTAAAGTTACACCTGTACTTTAAAGCCTTGGTTCTCAACTGGTGGGTCGTGACCCAAAAGTGGGTCGCGACCCCGTGTTTAGTGGGTCGCCACATGCCTTCCACTTTTCTAGGTGAGAGGCTCCTCTGCTTCCCCTTAGTGCAGCACTGTCAGTTCTCGTGCCAAGAAGCCATTCAAAATATGCTGCCTGATGCCGAGTGTCAGCTTGAGGTGGGATGGGGCTATGGCTGTGAGGGAGCTCCATACATACATGCATTGCTTACAGCTCCCCCATGTGTATTATAGAGGTGCCTGGACCGAAGTGACATTAAATTCTGTCTCCCAGCACCTCTACAGGGCGTGCAAGGGAGCTGTACAAGCAATGCATCTATGGATTGAGCTCCGTCACAGTTCAGCAGCCCACACTGGACCCCAGACTGAGGATTCACTCCAGTTCTAACAAGGTAGGGAGAGTGGGTGGACCTAAACATTTTTAATGTTTTTTGGATTGTGTATGTGTGAGAATGTCTGCGAGTGTGTGAGATTGTGTCTGTGGTTGTGTGTGTCTGTCAGTGTTTGTGAGGGCCTGTTCCCACTAGTACAGTGTGTTAATCGCATAGTACTGTGTGATTAACGCACTGTACCATGCAGTCGCACCTTCCCTGCATTCTGGTGTGGGAGGTGTGTTAGGTTGCCGTTCATTTGAATGGTACCCCAAAAGCACCTCCCACCCACAGCTCGTACGTCCGCACTGGAATGCGCGGTACCTTAATTTTGTGCATTCCATTGCAGTGCGACTTGGGTCGTGACATAATGGCCAAGGACATATGTGGGTCCTAAGGTTACACAGGTTGAGAACCACTGCTTTAACCCTTTCGCTGCCAAGGAGGTACGGCATACGGAGCTACAAAAGTGCTTCCAGCTGGCCAGCTCAGTATGCCGTACGTCCTTGGCATTTACAGTTCTACTATAAGCTGATGGTCGCTTTAGCGACCATCAGCTTATAGTAGAACTGACTTTCAGAAAATATATGGTTTGGGGGGTCTTTTACAAACGCTAGTAACGCAGCAGTTGAAAATCAAATCAATAGGAAAAAAATGCAAAAAATGCAAAAATGGCTTGGCCAGCTGATTTTAAAAATGTTCCGGAGAGCTTGGCAGCAAAAGGGTTAAAGGTAACGTATATTAGAGCTACCAGTGCTGACATGTTTTTGAAGGTACATGCTCACCCTTATCCATGCTTCACTACATACTGAGTCAATGGGGTTCATTTATTAAAGGCAAATTGGCTGTTCACTTTACAGGAGACATTCCCCCTTACCTTATTGAATGTAGTAACATTTTCACTTTGCCAAGAATACCCAATGGTGTGCGAGGAATCTAAAATAACTGTTTACATGTAATTGACTGAATGATGGAAGTCAGCAGAGCTTCACCTCATTCACTAAGCCGAGAGGAAACTTCCCATGCAAACGGCAAATTCCTTGTGAAGTGAACAACCTATTTGTCTGTAAATCAACACCCAATACACGGGACACACAAACCTCAACAAATGGCCATGTTTACAAAGTCTTCGTACTGTGCGCGGGTTGACTAAATGCCTGTACGACAAGCACCCCCACAAATCTTGCTTTGGAAAAGCCAGATCTAACAAGCACCATGCCATAGCTGGCCACACACCAGCGCAATTTCAAACATTCATCAAGTTCCCGAAGGCGTTATCAAATAATCGAGACTTTTCACGTGAATGTTCGTATGAAAATGTATCAGTGTATGGCCAGCATAAGACACTTTTTGCTAAATGCCCCTCAGACAAAGTACTGACAGTCAGAGTACCAACATTGGCATCCAACAAAGAACCGTATTTTCTATGGTGGATATCCTTCTGCTCTGCACAGGAATGCTATGCACATCGTTGTACAATGAAAAGCTTGTATGGACCTATAAAGTAAATCTGTCACGACCCCGGAACACTGAGCATATGATGAAAAGTACAGAAATTGCCTTCAAGGCTCATTAACAACAAAATGCGTGTTGAGGTATGCGTTGCATTTTCATACCATTCACTTCAATGGCTAAATACAAGTCAACCCACAAAAATGCAGCATGAAGGACTTTTCCAATGTCCTGCAATACAATGCACTCATGTGAACAAGTTCTATTAAAAGCAATCTATTTCCCCTTCTCACATATTTTGCCTGCCCTGGAAAATGTAGCAAAATGCATGCTAATGCACCCAGCGTGAATGAGCCCCCAGCGAGACTTACATGAGATCCGGAGACATGGAGCGATGAACTTACATGCAAATCTTGACTTTACCTGTAAAAGCCAAGCATGGTTTATGTCAGTTTTACTTTACAGCGGAACTTCAGGAAGAAAATGTGTTTGTGGAAGCAACTTAATGAAGACTATCCTATATGTGGATCGCGGCTGGTCACTGTACAAATCTTCATTACATTCATGCCGGTTGCTGCACACAGTGCTCGTCTTCAGGTGCTGCAACTGATAGATCTGGCCACCATCATTCATTACTAAAATCATGGGACAGGAAAAGTCAAAATCCATTCACAACACAAGACGTTCTATGAATGGATGAGGGGAGATCCTTTCATTTACCTGTCTCTCCTCTCCACTTGTCTATTCACAACACACAACAAGACGTTTTGTAAGTGGATAAGTGGAGATCCTGTTGTTTTACCCAGCTCTCTTCTCCCCTTGTCCATTCACAACACAATACGTTCTGTGAATGGACAAGAGGAGACCCTGTAGTTTTTACTCGTCTCTACTTCCCCCTTGTCCATTCACAACACAAGACGTTCTGGGAATGGATAAGGGGAGACCCTGTAGTTTTTACTCGTCTCTACTTCCCCCTTGTCTATCCACAACATAATACAAGACATTTTGTGAATGGATAAAGGGAGATCCTGCTGTTTTTACTCTTCTCTCCTCTCCCCTTGTCCATTCACAACACAAGACGTTCTGGGAATGGATAAGGGGATATCCTTTTATTTACCCCTCTCCTCTCCCCTTGTCCATTCACAACAGAATACAAGGTGTTCTGTGAACGGATAAGGGGAGCTCCTGGTATTTTTACCCGTCTTCCTCTCCCTTTGTCCATTCACAACACATGTGGTTCTGTGAATGGATAAGGGGAGATCCTTTCATTTACCCCTCTCCTCTCCCTTTGTCCATTCACAACAGAATACAAAGCATTCTGTAAATAGATAAGGGGAAATCCTATTGTTTTTACCCATCTCTCCCCATGTCTATTCACAACACAATAAATGTTGTTCTGTGAATGGATCAGGGGACATCCTTTCATTTAGCCGTCTCTCCTCTCCCCTCACCCATTCACAACAGAATACAAGGCATTCTGTGAATGGATAAGGGAAGATTCTGTTGTTTACTCACCCCTCTTCTAAATGCTCCTAAAAATGCTTGAATTCTGTGAAAATAATAAAAATGCTTTTTTTGTGAATGGACAAAGGGAGAGGAGGGAGCAGGTTAACAATGGGATCCTTCACTGTATGAGAGCTGGAACTATCACTCGCAGTGTCAGAAGAAGAGCGATGTGTGTAGTATCCGACTTGAGTGAAACTAACAGGTCTATTCACAGAAGGGTGAAGAGTTTGGAGAAGGCAGGAGATGTGAACAATCTAGGACAACATAGCTGAACTGCAAAGTGAGCTGAATTGGAGAATTTTTCCAAATCAGCTATTATGTCCTAGATTGTTCACATCTCCTGCCTTCTCCAAACTCTTCATCCTTCAGTGAATAACCCTGTGAGATTTGTACAGTAACAATCATCAATCACACATAGGATAGTATTCACTTGACAACAGTCATTTACACGATGGTGTTTCCTTTAAATAAAGTATCACTTTTTTGCAAAGAAGTTCAAAATGAAGTAACAAAGACAGTCTTGAATCATTTAAAAGTGGAAAGGTTGCATACCTATTGTCATGAGAGAAAAACAAGTAAAGCAACATGTTACATTGCAGGTAAAGCAGTGGCAGGACAAGTAACATTTTTTGTCTTCTCTAAGACACATACATCACATTTTTTCAACGCACAGCAAATCTAAGCATTTAAAAAAGAAGGCATTGCTGACTAACATTCTACAGAATAGACCTAAGACTTGCCCCGGGCCACTTTAACTGCTTTCTTTTTTTGTTCCTTGCAATTCTGAGAACACTAATACAGAAACATACACAGAAAGGACTCCATAGTGTATCATCGCTGCACCTTAAAACACATAAAAACAGATCAATCATGAATGGGATAAGCATAAGCAAAAATTACACATCAGACCCTCAAAGGGCACGCTATGTAAAATGTATCCAAGTGTGATATTCACACATATCACCAATCTGTGCTTCATTTATTCTTCCCACACTTCATCAGAAACTTTAAACTTTCCAACTGTTTTCACTGCCAAATTTAACACAGCGAACCCTTGGTGATCACACTTTGATCTGCCAGTTACCTTATGACTGGACTTTGAAATGTAAGCGGATGCCAGTAGCACAATGGAAAAAAATGTATAGGCCCATATAAAACAAGCATTTTTGTTAGATACATTTTTTTTTTCATTTCTTTGAGGCGATAAACATTTAAATGTTTTGTAGTTTCCAGGAATTTACAGGTTTTAGCCCTCGTTCACACCTGAACGTTTTGTAGCGCGTTCTACGCTCGACGAACGCTCTACAAAACGCTCAAAAATATAAATCCCATTGTATTCAATGGTCTCGTTCCCACCTTGGCGTATTTCCGCCCGTCCCTAACGCGCTACAAAACGACCCACGCCTGAAAAGGTACAGGTACTACTTTGGGCCGTTTTGTTGCGCGTTTCCATTGGGATACAGCCAAGGAGCCTTCGGGGTCGCGCGACTTTTTTACCGCGAATCGGTCGCGCATATGCAATACGCCTAGGTGTGAACAAGACCTTAGGGTTTCATTCACACTGGTACTGCCAAACCTGTGCTTATATATTCTTTTATAGGATGTTTCTAAATGCATATAGACGCATATGATGATTTGAATGACGTAATTCACACTATGCATGTATCCATTTATACATTGAGTTTAGCTGCACTTAGAGAAAATTGAATTCTGTGCGTCCAGGGGCAGATTAGATACTCTGAACACATGTGTTTAAACGTGTGAAAAGTCAAGTACATTTGAACACAGGGGAACATGATCTGCAAAAAGTAAAGTGACACTAAACTCAGGAGTAAAATCTTCAAAGTGCATTCAAGTACATTAACTATTAACAAAAAATGTGTCTTATTTGTGTATCACTCGGCTGTAGATCTTAAAATCATCTCTGTATTGGTGCTGACACTGTCCTTCCTTCTGGAGGGGGCTACTTTTGTTCCCCATGGTCTCTGTGTGTGTTGTAAAGTAGTCACCACTCCAAGCTCAGGCTAGGTTCACACCTAGGCGACACCTCACCGTGCAGAGGTCAGGAGTCGCCAAGGTGTGAACCGATCGCACTGTGGGTGCCATTATTTTCTAATGGTACCCCAGTCGCGCCGGGCGGATCGCGCATAGTGTATGGCAAAAAAAGGTACATGTACCTTTTTTCTGCGATTGCCGCACGGATGTCACCCCATTGAAATCAATGGGGCCGTGCGGAAATCGCTGCCTGCATTGTGCCGCGTGATCCCGGGACGCGCGCACTGGGTGTCGTGCGGTTTAGTGCAGGTGTGAACCTAGCCTTACTCCTATGATGGACTACAATCTCAATACAAATGAGTAAACTAAACATGAGATTGTAGTCCATCACAGGAGTGAACTTGGAGCGGTGGCTACTTTACAACACACAGGGACCATGTGGAACAAAAGTATCCCCCTTTCAGAAGGAAGGACAGTGTCAGCACCAATTCAGAGATGATTTGAGGAACTACAGCCGAGTGATACACAAATAAGATACATTTTTGTTAATAGTTAAGGTGCTTGCATATATTTTTAAGATTTAACTCCTGAGTTTAGTGTCACTTAAAAAAGTGACTGAATATATCGATGCAACCTACCAACAACAGTGTATGAAACAACAGAAACTGTTGGAGATAGGTTGCCTTGATCCAAACAGTTGTTTTCCCACGCAAAAGCAGGATTAAAATTATTGACATTCCCAGAAAATTACCACGTATTTGGCCATTGTTAGAAATACACATTGACCCTAATTTACTAAACAAACATAGTATGTTCACTCTTAAAAACGAATGTTCATTTTTGCCAAGCGAGATTTCACTTATCTTAGTGAATGAGGTGAAACAAAGTGAAGATTCTAAATTCCCTTTGCACAGTGCAAGTGAACGCATGTACTCCTTTAGAATCAACCCCTTAGAATCATGTGAAGATTAATAAAACTGCAATAAATATATTTCATTGGAGACATTGTTTTAATTCCATTGTAATCTAGTTTGCCTGCAATGCATGATTGCAACATGACAATGTACACTTAAAAAATAAAAAAAGAGAGAAAAAACAATCTCATTCATGATTAATCTCCAGTTCTGTTTCACATACAAATGTATTCCGAGATGAGGCTGAAATTAAAAATCATACATACTGAGGTGGAAATCTGCTGTTAAATGAACAAATAAAGCTGCTGTACTTACCCAATATCCACCAATTTTAGTCATCAATAGAAATTTCTTTCAGAATAATTTCACACAAAAAGAAAAAACATGTTTGCAGAAACTAGCATTCACAAATATGAAAGGTTTCCACGCAGTTGTAAGAAACCAGGAGCTTGTTGGACTGAGATGAACATTAAGTACCACTTTCATTACATGCAGATATGTAGTTTGCTTGTTATGTAGAAGCATGAGCTTCTCTTAAAAATTCCACAATATTTTCTCTGGATCCCCAAAATCTAATTTTTAGATTAACCTTCGACTGCCAGGGAAGGAATACGATGCAACACATCTGCAAGCTGCAACAGCCCCACCTAGTAGCAAAAAAAAGCTCCAGGATAAAGTGGCTCTAACGTGATATAGCAATACAGGACTGATATCACTTTGAAAATTTCCCAAATTTCGGAATGCTTAATTTACTCTAAACAATGAAACTGGATATAGAGTTTTGTTTAAATAACGTTGTGGCTTCCATAGAAAAAACACATTAAAGGAGAACTATGAGGTGAGTGCCTTTCACTCACCTCATAGTTCTAGCTGACCTGTGACAATAAAACTGTCACAGGTCGGCTCAGTAGATCGGGAAGTGAGCAGGGGAGGGGCTGGATTCCCTGCTACCCTCTCCGATCTGCCGATCTGCCAGCGCTGACTGGCGGATCGAACGGGGGAGGGGGCGGGTACAGCTGGCTCCGCCTCTAGATAGGCAGAGCCAGCTGTCACTCACGAAGCTGGGCGGATCCAGACATAATTGTCGGGATCCGCTTCAGCTGCGGCGTCTCAGTATACCGTGAGCTACAGCTCGCGGTATACTGAGCCTAGGGTGATGGGAGGACGCTAGTTTGTGTCCTCCCATTACCCTAAGGAGAACTATGGGGAAAAGACTTAACCCCATAGTTCTCCTTTAAAAACTACGCCAACTGTAAACCAGAACTAGACAGAATGGTAGGCACATGCTCGTGTTTATCCTTTCCACAAAGGACATATTGACAGTTTGTTTCCGATATAAGAGATCTGTCAGCAATATCCTTTTTGTGTTTACTAATAGACTGCAGGAAAAGTTGTTTGGGCTTTGGTATGTATTTTATATATTAAGGCCCATTCACAATGCAGCAATAATGTGGCAGAAAAATAAATATATATCTAATATATAGAGATAGATAATCAATCATTAAAATAGTAGGATTACGTTCATCTTGCATAAGTAACCCATACATGAAGCTCTCCTCTGTAATAAATACATAGGGGTCTATTCACAAAGCTGCCGAAGGATCTGGCCGTAGCTTCGGCCGATCCTTCGGCTAGCTTCGGCCCCAGGACCCCTTCGGTTCAGGAGAACCGAGGGGGTGCTGTACACACATGTTGCTGAATATAGCTGTCTTAAATTTTAAGCAGCATCCACACTCTGCAACACATATGATTTCAAAGGGTGCTACGGAGATCATATCGTTAACGATTGTCCGTGAAGTTTATAGTTACACAAAATGGTTCACAGTATGAAGTCTCTTTAGATACTATTTATCCAGATTGTAGTGCAAAAAAAGCATTCCCTATCACTGTTCAACATGCAGATGTAGAAGCAACTTCTTAGTATCGCCTAGCAAATGCTCTATTAGCAGCGGTTATTGTGGATTGGCAGCCCTTACAGATTGCAATTTGTAATGAATTATTTGTAGAAGCCATCATCGAATGAATGAATAGGCAGGATTTTTTTTTTTTTAAAGGGACACTAAACTGAGGAGTTAAAGCTTAAAAATGCATTAAAGTACCTTAACTATTAACAAAAATGTACAGTGGTAACTCAGTTCACGAATTTAATTTGTTCCACGATTCTGGTCGCAAACCGAATCAAACTGTGATCGGACCGAGATCTCGACTAGAGGAAGCCACGACCACGTGTCAGAGCAGGAAAGATGGCTGCGGTTCTGTTCATCACCCGATGCGGAGTTCGTGAACGAAAGCAAAATTTTGACAAACTTCCTGTTCGCGAACCGAATTGTTCGCGAACAGAAGCGTTTGTGAATCGAGGTACCACTGTATCTTATTTGTGTATGACTCGGCTATAGATCCCCAAATCATCTCTGAATTGGTGCTGACACCGTCCTTCAGGAGGGTGGCTACTTTTGTTCCCCATGGTCCCTGTGTGTGTTCTAAAGTAGTCACCGCTCCAAGCTCACTCCCATAATAGACTATAACTTCAATATAAAGATGTTCAGATACCAGTGCCGATACTAGGGATTTTTACGAGAACTACCAGCGGTTGCAGCTGGGACCTGGCTCTGGCGCTCCTCCACTGTCCTGAAATCACTAGTCTGTATTGCTTTAGAAAAACTGTCACATGACAAAAAACAAAAATGCATCAGTACTTATATCTGTGAGTATTTGGACAAATATCAGTATTTTACTTGAAAAAATGGTATTGATTAATCCCTTATTTATAAAAAAGGAAATCATACATTAAAACAGGGATGCACCAATCCCAGGAGCTCCGTATGCTCCTTAACAATGACAGCTGGCTCCTAACTTTTGAGTTTTTCTCTAGTCTAGTTTTGGAGCTGGAAAAGTATTGGTACTTGTACTGAGTATGGTATTTGGTATCTGGATATCCCAACTTCAATACAAATTAGTAAACTAAACATGAGATTGTAGTCCATCACAGGAGTGAGCTTGGAGCGGTGGCTACTTTACAACACACACAGGGACCATGGGGAACAAAAGTAGCCACCCTCCAGAAGGAAGGACAGTGTCAGCACCAATTCAGAGATGATTTGAGGATCTGCAGCCGAGTGATACACAAATAAGATACATTTTGTTAACCCTTAAGGTACTTGAATGCATTTCTAAGCTTTAAATTCTGAGTTTAGTGTCACTTTAACATAACATAGTGAATTCAACTCTGTTAAGATTAGCTTTACTGAGCCGGAGAAAAAAAACCAAATACGGAGCTGTCAAAAAAGCATTCCGATTGTGTATTTTCCTTGGCTCGTGTCAAACGTAGTATTAACCATCAATGCAGCAATGGCTACTAAAAATAGAGAGAGTACCTTATATTTTATATTTGTGAAAGCTTTTGTGTTACTTTTGATTATCACATCAAGTTAAAAACAGCCCCTTAGTTCTTATCTGTGCAAAACAATTGCAATCTATTAAAAAATATATTTATATATGTATATATATTTAAACTTTAATACCCTTTAGTCTACCATTTTCCTTTGATATGTTAAGCATGATGAAAAGAACAGTTACAGTGGACTCCACATATAAGAATTTAGTTTACACTGTTGGTAAATTCCTCTTCTAAGAACATTCAGTCACGTTATGGTATGACCACCGGAGAGAGTGTTATACCACAAGTGAAGTTACCATAATCCACCGTGAAATACATGTTATACTAAATTCCTTTGTCATGTGGAATTTGGAGAGTTAAAAATGGAACGGGAAAAAAAAATGACACATAATAATAATGATATCTGGACAGACAAAAAAAAAAGTAAACCTTAATGTTGACTGGGCACCTTTAATCCACTGCAGTCGTACACAAAAATAAATGGTATTTAGCGTATTTTTCTTTCTCCTAAAAGAATAAAAATGCCCAGCAGTCAAAAGGCATAAAAGATCCGCTGTGTATTGTATGAAATGCTGATTATTTGTAATCATCAAGGCTTTACAACACTGCGTGTAAACCTAATGCACGTGTTTTATGTGGGTTGCTTTAAAAAACAAAGCCAAAGAATAGGCACTATAATTCCTGTATCAGAATCGTTCTGTTTGCGTCTGGTCCCGAGGTTGGATGTTCTTACAAGAGGAAGCCACTATATTTCATATCTAATCAGAAACCTATTTTCTGATTAGATTTGCATATTTCGTTTTTATATCACTGCACTCGTCAATGCATAAACTTTAAGAAAGTTTCAAAAAAACAAAGTCTCACACATCAGTTTCCAGAGTCTTTGAATTCACACAGTTATACTTAATGGTCTCGTTCCCGTTCCCCGTGCTCTGGTTAGATTTGTCTCTAACACATAAAGACTCTTTGAGCCCTTCCTCCATCTCTAGATATTCCGACTTGTCCTGCAGAGAGGAAGATGTAGAACTCTTTAACTTCTTGAGGAGGTTGGTGGGCAAGTACGGGCAGCTGGAACCGTTTGAGGTCACCTGCGTCTGCTCGTCGTTCTCGGTTTCCCTGTGGTAGAAATAGTTGAAGTTGGAAACTATAACGGGCACGGGGAGTGCAATAGTCAAAACCCCTGCTATGGCACACAGGGAACCCACTATCTTGCCCCCAACAGTAATAGGTTTCATATCCCCGTAGCCTACTGTAGTCATTGTCACCACCGCCCACCAGAAGGCATCGGGGATGCTGTGGAAGTGTGTGGTGGGCTCATCCGCCTCTGCGAAGTACACAGCACTGGAGAAGAGGATGACCCCGATGAAAAGGAAGAATATTAGAAGCCCCAGTTCCCTCATGCTGGCTCTCAAGGTGTGCCCCAAAATCTGCAACCCCTTAGAGTGTCTGGAAAGCTTGAAGATGCGGAAGACCCTAACCAGGCGGATGATTCTCAGAATGGCAAAGGACATTGCCTGCTGCTGCTGCCCTGTCCCCTGCAATGGGGGCTGCTGCTGCTGTTGAAACTGCTGGGGAGGGGGCTGCTGATTGCCCAGCTCGGTCCCCAAGGTGATGAAGTAAGGCAGGATGGACACAATGTCAATGATGTTCATGATGTCCCTGAAGAAGCCAGGCTTGCTGGGGCAGGCAAAAAGCCTCACGGCAAACTCAAAAGAGAACCACACGATGCACACAGACTCCACTATGAAGAAGGGATCGTTGAAGGCAGTCTGGCTGATCTCGGGGGCCCCCAGGGTCCCATTGTCCCCCCCAAACCCATCCTCCCCCGTGCCCAGCGGGGGCAGCAGGCTGTCCTTGTCATCTCGGAACTCGGGCAGGGTCTCCAGGCAGAAGATGACGATGGAGATGAGGATGACCAGCACCGACACAATGGCGATCCCCCGGGCCGGCCCGGAGCTCTCCGGGTACTCGAAGAGCAGCCACACCTGGCGCTTGAACTCGTTGTCGGGCAGCCGCTTCTCCTCCTCCTTGACGAAGCCTTCGTCCTCCCGGTACTTGAGCAGAGCCTCCTCGCCCAGCTCGTAGAACTTCACTTCCTCGGAGAAGATGTCGAAGGGCACGTTGACCGGCCTCTTTAGCCGCCCGCCCGACTGGTAGTAGTAGAGGATGGCGTCGAAGCTGGGTCGGTTGCGGTCGAAGAAGTACTCGTTGCGCAGCGGGTCGAAGTAGCGCATCCGCTTCTCGCCATCCCCCAGCAACGTCTCCGGGAACTGCGAAAGGGTCTTCAGCTGGGTCTCAAAGCGCAGCCCGGACACGTTGATCACCACCCGCTCGCAGCATTCAAACTCGCTGTAGACCGGGTGGTAGCCCCCTGCGCCCCCGCTGCCATCCACCGGGCTCCTCCTGTCTCGGCTGTTCCTCTCCTCCTCACACAAGTAAAACTTTTTCTGCTCGTCCTCCTCCTCATCTTCCTCCTCTTCCCTCAGCATCATCTCCTCAGAGCCGCACGGAGCCAGCTCCGAGGGAAAGGTGCCTCCGTCTTCTTCTCCTCCTCCTCCGCCGGCGCCTCCGCCGCATTCGTTGCCCGCTGACTGGTGCCGGCTCCTCCACCTGCTGCAGCCGCTCAGGGGCCAGTAGGACTTGACGAAACGTTTGACCACTGGCTGCTTCACATGCCACCTAGCCATGGCCCAGCCATGCCATTCATTAAAGTGCCAGCTCTTGTGTCTGTGCCTCAGCGCAAAACACCATCCGCTCAAAGTTGCGCAGAAGCTGTCCGGTTAGATTGCGCCCGGCAGCGCCGTTTTTGTCCACTCCAAACATAACATTGTAGATCTGAAGCAATAAATATCCAAGATGAGCAAAAGTTGATAAAAGAAAAAATAAATAAATAAAAATTGCGGCAGACGCCCAACCGCAAAGAAGCAGGTTTTAATCCGGCAGAGGCCTCGGGCCCATCGGTTGTAGATTTCAAGCAATGCCGCTACAGTACTTGGAGGAAACGCAGCCAAAAAACAAAAATCACTCGAGGTATTTTGTCCTAGAAGAAGGGAACGCTTGCCAAACTCCAGCGAATACCAGCACTCGAAAGAACAAGAACGCTCTCCCGTCTAATCCATTGTGATTTTTAGGCATCGTATATCAGACGCTGGCCGGCTCCATTTAACGTTTGCCAAAAAGTACAGTAAATATATAAAAAATAGTATTTTTGTTTTAATTCGAAGTGTTGATTCTCTTTACGTTGCAGAGATGGTACCACAAGAGGCGGCCGATTCATTTAACGACAGTCAATAGTATCATGGTGTTTGTGCGAAGTACGCGGAGGTTTGGCCTTGTCGGAGCTGCGAGGGGTGCGGAGTGGAAGTAGCTGGGAGCCATCACTTTGTAGACGGAGGCGCTCTCCTCATGGCGACTTGTATCCAGCCTCCCCGCGCAGGAAGCACGTTGTTAATAACTGCAGGGCACGGTAATAGGTCTCCATGGAGAAGCCAGCAAAATAAAGCATCTCCCTTTTGGTTCACATCACGCAGGTAGTCAGCCTGAAATACAGAAGAGACGGAGAGAAAAAACACTTTACAACGGGCTCCGACCTAGGCCTTCACAATGTAAACAACAAGGGCCCATTTACATCTAATGCGCTGTGGGGACGCACGCGGTAATTACCCCAATGTGCAGGATTTCGGTGACATTCATTTGGAATAGATAGCACCCCAAGGCAGCTCACATGGGCTGCAAAGCCTGGCAACGCTCTAGCAAAACATTGTGGCCTGCCCAATTTTTTGGACATTTTGTTGCGTCAGAAGCTTATTGATTTTAAGAAGAACTCCGGGTAAATTACAATGCAGTGGGACCAGGGGCGTGCCGAGGTGGTGTGTCACCCGGATCGGGTACCGGGTGACACCCCGTCAGAGCGTCATCATGCATGCGCATGTCGTCATTGCGCACGAGCGATGTCATCACAATGACATCACTCGTTGAAACCTGCCAGCGGACATTTTGGTTATGGACGCCGGCAGAGAGAGGAGGGGACGTTCACCCGGCGTGATGAGGTATGCCGCCGGGTCCCCTCCTCTCTCCTGAAACTGTCGGGCTCTCAGCCCATGACCGAGTGGCCATCTTTTCAGAAGGGGGTCACACCAAAATGACTGTCAGTAATTTTGGTGTCACCCCTCCAATGGTGAAACCCGGGTGCGGGCCGCACCCTCTGCACCCCCCTAGTGAAGCCAGTGAGTGGGACTATCCCCGCACCACAAGAGTTAACTGTTGATTTTGGGCTAGGGCAGGTAGGCAACTCTAGCCCTCCAGATGTGCTTTAACTACAAATTCCAACACGCCTCTGCCTTTGGGAGTCATGCCTCTAACTGTCAGTCTTGCAATGCCTCATGGGACTTGTAGTTCCATAACAGCAGGATGGCTGGAGTCGCCCACCCCTGGTGATTCTGCTTTAATGCCTATCTCCGGAATAAAAAATAAAAAAAGAACGCCCCTAGTGGGGCTACCCTCACACTGCAAGAATGACCTGCTTGGTAATGCCTGAGCTCATTCACAGTAGAGCAGGGGCGAGCAAACTCCAACCCTCCAGCTGTTGTGGAACTACAAATCCCATGAGACATTACAAGATTCTAACAGGCATGACTCCCAGAGACATTTGTAGATTCACCACAGCTGGAGGGACGGAGTTTGCTCACCGCTGCACTGGAGCGTCCGCTAAAATGCTGCGTTTTAATAGATGAGCTAGTGCGTTGTGGGGGTGCAACAAACACAGCTGGAGTTGTCACTGTTTGCTCTTTTCCTTTTTTTATCTTTATTAGTAGCGTACAATCTGTACACTCCATTCAGCCCCCCCGCACTGTAATGCTGTGTGCTGCGGTGCGGTGACCTGCGGTGGCATTCGGTGTGCTGCAGAAAAATGGAACATGTCTGCATTTTGCCGTAGCACAATGCACCACCCGTCATACCTGCATTGTGGTGTGAATGTGGCACATAGAAAACAATTGTTTTCTATACATCCGATGACCTGCATTGATCCGTTGCGGTAAAACGCAGGTCACCCCAGTATGTGTGAATGGGCCCTAAATATATGGTGTAAAGAATTTCACTTGCCTGATCCCCTCTCCCCTGACGGTCGGTGCTTTCTTCATCTCCCCTCCACTACAGCATGTGAACTGTCCCTCGGCATCCTCACATATAATGCAGAGCTAAGGCCCTGAGCTGCATGTGATGATGTAAGCGGGCCTCCAAACAACTTGGGATTTGTAGTTAAAGCACAGCTGGAGTTGCCCTCCCCTGCCCTAGACATTAATAAACAGTTAACTCTTTCAGTGCAAGGGAAGCCCCACTGCAAAGGGAGTTGTTTTTTTTAACTGCAACCAAAAACCTTTAAAAAGGTAATGGGTGCGAATGGAAACCCGTAACAAATATAAAGTGCGTGTCATCCCAATTTGGCTGCAAAAGTGGAAATACACTTTAAGGAAGCCCATTAAAGTCATCAATTGCAGCAGCTGGCCAAACTGCATGGAGCCGGCTTCCTGGCCAATCAAGAAGCTGAGCAGCGGGTAATGACCTGCCTCCTGACTTCCTGATTGGCCGGGAAGCCGGCTCTATGCTGATTGGAGCAGTTTAAACACATTGAGCAGCTCTACTCTCTTGTCTCCAATCCCGCTGCCCGGGAAGCCGTCTCCATGCTTGCGGAAGTACCGGTATCAGTACTCGGTATCGGCGAGTAACGTAAGATAAATATCTGGTACTCATACTTAATACCGAAAAAACAGTATCGGTGCATCTCCAATATTCATTGGCACCTCCCAGTGAATATCATTGAATATATTTATTAAAATCCCATTGAATAAAGTATTTTCTATGTATATACAATAGTTGAGTTGTTGGTACCATTAGATTGGTCGGGTTAAGATTTTGAAGTCCGGATACATAGATATGACCTAATATTAGACAGTTTGGGTACATTTTTGGTAAGGATTGTATGGTCAGATTGTCATGTGTTTTAGGGCTGCAACAACTAATCGACATAATCGATTATAATCGATTATTGAAAAAGTTGTCAACTTTTTCAATAATCGATTAATCGTTTCCGATCAGTTGGCCCTGTTCACGGCTCCACACACGCTGCGCGCCGCACCTCTTCCCCCACCTCACGCTCGCCGCTGCCAGACCCGCCCACATCCACGCTCTTCACGCCGCACCTCCTCCCCGCCTCACACTCACCGCCTAAGAATACCACCAGCTATAATGTACTATTGCTGGGATTTGTTGTAGTCCTCTATAGTTGATGGTATTCTGCATTGTGCTGTATAATGTACTATTGCTGGGCTTTGTAGTCCTCTATAGCCGGTGCCATTCTGCATTCATTGCTGTATAATTTTACACTTTCCTTTTCACTATATTGCACACCACACTATTTTTTTCCACCGCTCCAAGCTTGCTCCTGTGATGGACTACAATCTCAATACAAACTAGTAGTCCATCACTGGAGCCATTTTTAATTTTTTTTTATTGTTTATCCGATTAACCGATTAATCGAACTTAATAATCGGCTAACTAATCGATTTTGAAAATAATCGTTAGCTGCAGCTCTAATGTGTTTTGTGACCCTTAAGCTTTGGAATCTAAAGAGCCTATTTATCAATGCTACCACCCAAGATTCACCTAACGTTCACCCAAGATTTACTTGTATTAAAGATTCAATTAAAAAAAATGTGTGCCCCTTGGGTGAAAGTTTTGTGGCTTTTGGGTGAAAACATTGATAAATAGACCCTTAAGACCTTAGATTGTCAGCTATAAAGTGATCTACATTTTTCCTGCTTCCTAAATACCAGATCAGCCTTTCTCAACCTTTTTACCTCAGAGGAATCCTTGAAATAATTTTCAGGTCTCGGGGGAACCTCTGCTAAAACCAATTTGATTGATGGTCATTGGGAAAAATGCACCTTTCATTGGTGGCCATTGTGAAGAATTCCCATCTTACAGTGGTGGTCAAAATGTTACCCTTACAGGCAGCTAAAAGGATCCTGGGAGTCATTGTGTGCTTGGGGTGTTGACCCCGGGTCTATGGTGGCACCATCAGATGGGAGATCAGTCAGCCACAACTCAAGGAACCCTGTAGCAACCTCCGGGGAACCCTAGAGATCCACAGAACCCTGTCTGTACTAGATGGCAAGCATCTGAATCAAAGTTTAATCTGTCACTCTCTTTAAAGAGGAACCTCCATAATGTTTGATTTCTGAGAGATACTGCAGTATCTACAGGTTTTATCCACCAGTGAAAGACCCATCAGCCTGGTAGAGCCCTGAAAGGAATCGTAATATCTACAGGTTTGTCTTCACTATTGAAAGTCCCATCAACCTTGCAAAGCCCTGAGGGTATTATGGTATCTACAGGTTTGTCCTCACTAGTGAAAGCCCCATCAGCCATGGAGAGCCTTGAGGGGTTATCACAGCATCTACAAGTTTGTCTTCACTGTATTGAAACTCCCATCAGTCACCCAGATAGCAAGCAATTGAGCTGCAAGTTTGAAAATGACTTGCTAAAGTATTGCAGACTTGCCAAGCCTCACAATTTTGTTGCACAATTACAGCAAGTCTGCATTACAAGTCTCCAGACCAGCGAGCTTGCAGAGCTCTTGCTAAGACCTGCAGGACTCTTGCTGTAGACTTGCCAAGCAAATTTGCTACAAATTCAAAAAGTGTCAATTAGAACTTGTGCTGCAAGTGTTCTGCAAGTCTACAACTTGCCAGGAATGTGTGCTGCAAGTTAACAAGAATTACAATTTCACCCTGCCACAGGTTTGTGGCAAGTTATCCTTGCTATCTGGGCATTTAGAGACCTGAGAGGTACCACAGCATTTACAGGTTTGCCTTCACTATTGAAAGCCCCATCAGCCATGTAGAGCACTGAGGGGTATCACAGCATCTACAGGTTTGTCTTCACTATTAA
Organism: Nanorana parkeri; assembly: GCF_000935625.1. Taxonomy (NCBI): domain Eukaryota; kingdom Metazoa; phylum Chordata; class Amphibia; order Anura; family Dicroglossidae; genus Nanorana; species Nanorana parkeri. Next base: position 481,275 of record NW_017306298.1, read on the forward strand.
AACCACAAATAGTCACGGAGAGCCCTGAGGGGTACCACAGCATCTACAGGTTTGTCTTCACTAGTGAAAACCCCATCAGCCATGTAGAGCCCTGAGGGGTATCACATCATCTATAGGTTTGTCTTCACTAGTGAAAGCCCCATCAGCCATGTAGTGCCCTGAGGGGTATCACAGCATCTATAGGTTTGCCTTTATTATTGAAATCCCCATCATCCATGGAGAGCCCTGAGGGGTATCACAGTATCTACAGGTTTGTCTTCACTAGTGAAAGCCCCATCAGCCATGTAGTGCCCTGAGGGGCACCACAGTATCTACAGGTTTGTCGTCACTAGAGAAAGCCCCATCAGCCATGTAGTGCCCTGAGGGGCACCACAGTATCTACAGGTTTGTCGTCACTAGAGAAAGCCCCATCAGCCATGTAGTGCCCTGAGGGGCACCACAGTATCTACAGGTTTGTCGTCACTAGAGAAAGCCCCATCAGCCATGGAGAGCCCTGAGGGGTACCACAGAATCTACAGGTTTGTCTTCACTAGTGAAAGCTCCATCAGCCCTGCGCAGCCCCCAGAGGTATCAGCCAAAGCACTCCATGTAATTGTTGCACAGGCCAAGCATGATTGTATCCAGCACAATGTTACATACACAACAAACCACAACGTTACAACAAGAATATGTGACATACACAAACTAACACACCACCTCCCAGGAGATCTGTAGTATTTATTATGCAATAATGTAGCAATACAAAGGTCAATTCCATGGAAAAAAAGAAAACATCACTATCTTGTTCTCTTGTTCCTCCATAACATCACAGAACTAATGATATGGTGATGTACCAAGAAAAAAAAAAGCTTAGATTATTTTCTCCCCTTTTTAATCTGGATTTTCTCCACCTCTCACCCCCCCTCCCCCTAAAACATGTACTTACAGCTCCATTCTTGTAGGCATCTGTTGGCTGCGAGGTTACTATGCTGGTTAGTTAGGGTTGATGCTTCTTTATGCATTAGATTGTTTCTTTGTTTTTTAATCTTGCACATAGGTTTTCTTATTGATAGGAGTTGATGAACTCAAGCCAGAGAATTGTAAAGCCCCAGGTTGCTCGCCTTTTAATTCTGATGATTTGATGCTGGTCCACCTGTTCTGTGCTTAGCTTCTCCACGTCTTTGTGTTTTCGCCTGTCCTCAGCTGACTGTCATACTGACAAAAGAGGATGATGATGACTGTTTAGAGATTTATCTCCCAACAAGCATTTAATGCTCTTGTCTGAACCTCTTGTTTTCAGCTGGACCAAATCTACAGGCTGGAGATGATCCTCAGCAGCATCCAGTGGCTTCGCAGCGCAATTGCTAGGATCCAAAGCAAAGGAATAACATCAAATATCCAAGTGATCAGCCCTAGCAAAAACAAAAAAAAACAAAGCAAATCTAACAAAGGAGCTTCATGGCAAAGCAACAGCAAGTGTTGTGTTCTCCCCCTACGAAGTCTCCAATTCCCAATTGTGTGTTGTGTACCACTGAAGGACAAACGAGTGAGCCCAGCCTGATTTATTCCCAGGGCTCGCAAGCTCCGCCGCGGCCTCTAGTGGCCAAAAGAAGGTACTGCGCCCCTCCTGTCTGGAGCGACGATTGACATCCTCTCTTCCCCCTCCTCACCGTCTGTAAAAAGAAATATTAATTATTGAAGTCACTATTTCAAATTTAAATTATGCATATCCCTCTAATAAAACATTTCGCAGGAGGCAATGCAGAGAAGTATTATTCCAAAGAAAGGAAAAGCAAGCTCCTTTAAAAAAAGAATGGTGACCTGTAGAATAAAGTAGGTACTGCTGAAATTTTTCAGCAGGAGTGATTCTGTTCAGAAGAGTTTGGAGGACAACTCGAATACACTCACAGGGTTATTCACAAAAAGGTGAGGGGTTTGGGGAAGGCAGGAGTAGTGAACAATCTAGGCCAAAATAGCTGATTTTGAAAAATTCTCCTATTCAGCTCACTTTCCAGTTCAGCTATGTTGTCCTAGATTGTTCACTTCTCCTGCCTTCTCCAAACTCTTCACCTCTTTGTGAATAACCCTGTCAATATCCGACTGGTTTATAAAATTAGACTCTACTAGGCTTCTAGAAGAGTTATTGTATTCTAATCGGGATGATTATTAGACATTCCTATTCGGACGAACATGCAAATCAACGAAATTCAGTTGATTTGGCGGTTCGTCCGAATCGGAAATAACGAATTTATTATATGCCCGAATGTACTAAAACTATATTCGGGTATACATACATTTGTTTGCAGAATGCGCGGCGGCCATATTGCGTTCTGAGCACAAGTGCCGCCATCTCTGTGTATACCAAGATACACTCAATGATGGCGGCGTGCAAGCGCAGAATGTGCCGGTGGCCAACATGGCTGCTGCTCGTTCTGCATTCTCAGTGTGCCGTTTCGGATTCGGAGGCTCGTTGCCTCCGAATCCGAAACAGCTGAAACATTTGTTTTCTTTGAGGAAACGAATGGAAACGTTTTCCGCTTTCATTTGTTTTGTCAGAGAAATAATTTTTTTGCAGTGCACATGTCTAATGATTTCGCCTCTTTCTATAAAAAGTCTGGGCAAGCAATCCTTAATATTTGTTCTTATATTTTTGGACATGAGTGTTCTTATGTCATACATGCCTTTTTCAATAATTGTTCAATAATCAAAATAAATACATAAATTAACATAATTTTGACGGCGTTGTTGCAAATACATTTGAACATGGCTATGGCATGTTGGCACAATGTATTGCAGAAACACATGGGGGACATTTATTAAAGCTGAACTCTGCCCTTCCCATGCACAGTTCCACAGACTCCTCTGAAATTACTTAATCTGATTTTACTGCACACTGTGAGCTTCTCACAATGTGAATTAGAAGCTGCAGGAAGTCAGATAGAGCCCACCGCATTATCTGGCTTAAAGCAGAACCAGTGGCATCACAAGGTGGGTGCGGGGGGCGTCCTGCACCATCAGAGGGTGTGACACCTAAATGGCTGACAGTCATTTTGGTGTCACCTCCCTCTGAAAAACCATGGACTGAGAGCCAGACAGCTGCACGAGAGCGGAAGGGACCCAATAGCATAACTTATCCAGCCAGGATAATGACTCACCACCTGGCATACTGATTAGCAGGAAAGCCGTCTCAATGCTTTTCCATGTCACCAGGTGATGAGGAGGCATGGAGACGGCTTTCTGGCCAATCAGGAAGCCAAGGGCGGATAATGACTCAAGTCGTTACACGGCGCCCGGCTTCCGGATTGGCCGGGAAACCGGCTCCATGCTCCCTCGTCACCAGGGAGCATGAAGCCGGCTTTCTGGCCAATCCGGAAGCCGGGCGGGTAATGACTCGCCGTCCGGCTTCCTCATTGGCCATCTTCCTGACCAATCAGGAAGCCGGGCAGCGAGTCATTGCACACTACCCAAATATTCGGTATCGGCACCAATACTAGTATCAGTATCGGTGCATCTCTTGTTAACATGAATGATACATGCGTATTTTCTGGTCCCATTTGCTGCATCAGGCATTCAAATGAACAGACTGCCTTAATACAAAACACGGCAATGCAATGCGTGCTAACGAACTGCATTGATGTGAATAAGCCTCAAATCTCTGAATCTGCTTTGTGACAGATTTTGATCTGTCTGATTGTGAGGACAAATAGCACCTGTCTGACGATTTTCTTTCTTCTGCCGCAACTGCGAGCACTTCTTTTGCCAGTTTGTATAACCTCAAATCCATAACAGAACTGAGAAGTACCGAGGAGCACTTTATAAACAGATATTCCAATTCATTATTCCCGTGGCCAACAGATAATAAATCTTTCCCTAACTTGCGATATAAAATACAAGATGGCCAACCGCAATCATTAAAACAGCAGGGGATGTTTATCAAAACCTTCTCATTGTTTGCGATTGCTGCTTTCATTTTGTAGCGTTGGGGACAGATTTATTATCTGTGCGCAAATTGCATAATAAATTAGCCGCTATAAAAAAAAATATCAACACATATACGCCTATTTAAATATATAGCAGAACTCCGGGCTAATCAAATCTTTCTATTTTTTAACGTTTTTACAAGCAACAACAAAAAAGATAACACTTAAGCGTACGTAATTTACACAAAAAAGAGAACAAACATCCACCTGGAAAAACTTTCTGGTTCTCACATTTCATTAAATTGAGTACAGCAAATCAAATCTTAACCCTTGCAGTGGGGCTACCACCACACTACAAGGGTTATGTGCTCATTTTGTCTAGGGATCTAAAATAACAAAGTTATACTCACCCAAATCCCGGCTGGCTGCTACACGGCTCCTTCCAGCCTGTCTCCTCCTCCGCACCAGTGATGTTATGTCCCTCTGCGTCCTCGCATTCCATACACTGTAAAGAACATGATGACTCAAGGATCCTTAGACCACTGCAGTGGAGGGGGAGTGAGGCTGACGGGACCTGTCTAAGAGCAAGCCGGGGGCCTGGTTCAGGTGAGTATTATATTAACTCCCTAAATAAGAACGTAACCCTTGCAGTGCGGGGGTAGCCCCACTGCAAGGTTACGATTTTATTCAGGGCCGGATTTACTCTCTCTGCTGCCCCACTGCCAAGTCTTCAATGCGTCCCACTACCCGCCAAACCTCCACCCATGGAGAATGGCAGGCCTGCAGGCTGCATACAAGTGATCTCGGCAACATCGGCAACAATAACAAGCGGCGGCTTCCCCACTGTATATTTAGTTCTGCTTGCCCGGAAGTGCATGTCCCGGGCATCGGGAGATAGGAATTGCACATCCCTGCTGCCCCTCTACTCCCTGCTGCCCCCGAGGCTGGGCCTTGGTTGGCCTTGTGGGAAATGTGAGAAATCCGGCCCTGCCCTGCGCACAAGCTCAGTATATGACAAATGACATTTATAAAGGTCATCCCGCCCTGTGAGGGCTGCAGTCCACCCGTTTATGTTAAATGGATGGATGGCCAGTGGGTAATAGATGTCCCCCCACTGTATTTCTGAATAGCTTGAAATATTTTAGCTTCAAAGAAAAAAAACCTACACTTTTGTTTTATTTAGTGACTCACATCAATGATTTCTCATCCCAAAGATATATCTCAGTAATATTTTTTTTTCTGTGGAACTACATGTACCAGCCCGCTAGCATTTGATCTTTACATATAGTGTATTCTTTCCTTACTGCTTTATCAGCAGGAATGTGTTTACAGTGACACTTTCGGATACATTAGTGACAAAGGGGCAACGGGAGGATCCAAAGTGCAGCGAGGGATCAGAAGAACAACACTTCCACAAGTGTCAGATTTGATCCAGAACACTGCTGATTGGGCAATGAAAGAGTAGCAGCATATTGATGAGGTCAGGAGTGTCCCTACATTATCTGCTTGTGGCTGGGGGGGTGTTCGTTCGTGGCGCACGTTACAGGGGGGGGGTTCAGGTGTGGGTGTGGGCAGTGCACGTTACCTGGGGTGGGTGGAGCTACCTCTGGGTCCGTCCGCCTGGTGTGTGTCTGCCTGGGGTGTGCAGGTATGCCTGCTGCCTCCTTTTTAGCCAGAATGTTCCAGGTTTAGCCAGCAACCTGTGAAGCTCTGGCCGGCATCCCGCCTAGCTCACCAACATCACTGGTTGCCAGGAGCTGGGCGGGACGCCAGCCAGAGCACCCTGCTCAGCTCCTGGCAACCAGTGATGTCAATGAGCTGGGCGGGACGCCAGCCAGAGCTTCACAGGTTGCTAAGAGCTCTTGCTAAGAGATGAGTGAACATGCATATAAAAAAAACACCAAGAGGAGAGCTCGGTCATGTGATCCGTCAATGTCATGTCACTGTCTCTCCTCCAATCATGAAGCTCTTTCTTCTCCAATGAGCAGTGAGAACGCCATGGGGCTAGGCCAACTATACACCATAGGTCAATTTTCATTAACGAGCATGGCAGAGGTGTAGGTAGTGAGGGGGCAGTGCAATGGAGAGATAGCAATATCTGCTCCCCATTATAAATGAGCCCCTTAAGGGGCTGCACCCCCACCCCCCCATCTCAGTACTGCTGTGCAGAGGATTACACGGGGCTAATATCAAGACTTGCATAGGTATGCCAGTTCTATATAAGTTACATTTAATGTTTTTCCAAATTAATCCACAATAGGAATGAATAAATTATGGTTTTATATCTGCCTGGAGTGAAGATTTAACTCTTTGTTACTTCTATGGCATGCTAGAACATGTGGATCTCCGGTTGTTCTGGGCACGCTCTGCATTTTCTTAGCACGTTACTGTGCAGATGAATGAAAACGATAGTAAAATAGACATATCTATTTCAGACATCTTTACGTAAGCTGTCCTTCTTCTATAGAGCAGGAATACTGACACCCTGTGCGGAAAGTGGCATCCCTAGAATGCAGAGGACATGTGCGGCTTGTCATTGGAGAGACACTGCTGAAGCCACAGCTGGCTGAGCAGAAGCTGCCAAGCTGCAAATAACTTGTGTATTCCAGGAACAGTACATTGGTAATGACATTCTGCATTACAGAATCTTTTAAATAAATGTTCTTAACAAAATCTTATGTTATATGATCATCACACATCTAAAGGCCAACTCTAGGCTTGGCATCTCCCTACCCTTGGAGTACCTCTGCGCTCATTAATAATAAAATCAATATATATAATTTAGGGCCTTGGTTCTCAACCAGTGGGTCGTGATCCAAAAGTGGGTCACGACCCCGTCTTCAGTGGGTCGCGACCCCGTCTTCATTGTGTCGCTGCGTGCCTTCCAGTTTTATAGGTGAGGGACTTCTTAGCCTCTCTCTAGCGCAGCACTAGTTCTCACGCCACGCAGCTATTCATATGCTGCTCGGCACTTAGTGTCAGCTTGAAATGGGGTGAGCTGGAGATATGGCCATGAGGAAGCTCCATCAATACATGCATTGATTACAGCTCCCTCACATGTCCTGTAGTGGTCCCTGGACCGGAGTTACATCACGTTCTGGCTCCCAGCTTCTCTACAGGGTGCGCAAGGGAGCTGTATAGATGGAGCTCTGTCACATCACAGCAGCCCACACTGGACCTCAGGCTGAGGATCCATTCCAGTTCTCGAAAGGTAGGGAGACTGGGTGAAGCTTAAAAATAAAAATAAATTGTTTTTTTATGTGTGCGTGAGATTGTGTCTGTCAGTGTTTTTGAGTGCTCGTTTACACTAGTACAGTGCCCTAATCAAACAGTCCTGTGCAATTATTGCACTGTACCATGCAATTGCACCTACTACGCGTTCTGGTGTGGGAGGTGCGTTGCGTTGCCATTCATTTGAATGGTACCCCAAACACACCTCCCACCCACAGATCAATCGCCTGCACCGGAACACGCAGTATCACAATGCCGTGTGTTCCATTTCAGTGTGATTTGGGTTGCAACTTAATGCTCAAGGACAAATGTGGGTTCTGAGGTTACACAGGTTGAGTACCACTGATTTTAGGTGTCTTCAGTCCAGTGACATCACAGCTCCTCTTTCTCCAGCGCTGAGAGGGTCCTAAATGCTGCAGAGATACAGTAGGTACCATACAAGGCCAGATTAACATAGGGGTTACTGGAGAGTCAAGGCCAAGCCCACCATTGAAAATAGGCCCACCCGGCCTAGATCGCCTCAGTATGGCCAATGGCAATCCAGGCCGACCAGGTTGAACACAAATAGGCAGAGACGCCAGTGGCTCTCCATTCAAGCATATTAGATGGCTGCTTACTGAGGCCTCCTCTGCTGCTTCCCGTCCGACCGACAGCACCAGGCCACATTGCTCTTAATACGGCCCTGGTGCCATGTAATGACATGCAGCATTTCTCATATGAACCCAAGGCAGGTGGTAGAGTCTAAGTCCCTGGGCTTACAGCAAATGGATCAAATGATGCTGGTCGACATTTAACCCAAAAGAGGATCGGTGTGTGGGTTAAGCTCTGCCGGCACCCCTTTGTTCGACAAAACTCAAATTTTTTTTTTTTGCCTAAGCTGGGCTTTAATACAACAAGAAACCTGTATTAGAAGAAATATGAAGCCTGCCATTGAGGACCTCTGCTAATACTAGTTTCCTGGCCATCTGGACTTTAATACATTGAGTCACGAACATGTCAGGCGTGTCAAAAAATGTGCATAATTGTTCCAGATCAGTAACTGGGAAAGTACTGAAGCTCTAGGCAAATATAAAAGACAAATGAATGCAGCTCTGTAATCCTTAATATATTGTTAATTGTATTTTTCGAAACAAATACAAACAGTTTTAGTTCGTGATTTGACTAAGTCTCATCCTTGTGCTTTCCTGTACAGCAGCACTCAGACTGCTGGGAGGGAGAAGCAGCTCACGTAGCCAGTAAGGGTGCCCATACACTGCTCTATTATTTTCGTTCAACCCACGGGCTGAACCAAAAAACTTGCACAGATTCCTCCATCAACACTTAGGAGTGTGTCGATCAAGGAATCCCGCTGTTTGCATTGTATTCTGACAGCGGCCGCTGGCTGCTGTCAGAATACCCGACCAAAGAGAGAAGTTTATTGGCTGCCGACTTCTATTGTCCGAAAATTTTCTGGCCAGCTCCTTCAATCACATGATCGAGGGATGCCGACAGAAAGGGTGCTAACAGCGGCACACACCGTGCGGATTTTGAGTTCCTCAAAAAGCGGCTGAAATGCACATTGTATATGGGCACCCTCAGTGTTACTGAATTGCAGGGCTGTGTTGTCTGGCAGAGCTCTGTAAATCTCTGAACTGGATGGACAGAAATACTAATCTTTTGGCAGGTAATACAGCCTCCATATACATATTTTATCTGTTTATTTAGCTGTTTGCTTGGAGTTCGGCTTTAAGTAATAAACTGAATTTGATTGTTGAATTTAGATTGCATAAAAGAGGACTATATCAGTTCTATCATTCCAGAGAGAACAGTACCGTATTACAAGAGCCAGACTCAGTGAGGCAAGGCTGAAGATTTATGTGCAGGCAGGGCTGGATTCCCATCACTGGAGCCGGTAGGCATGCAATACCCATCTATCAGGATCTTTTACACAGAGCAATTTTTTCATTTATGGGACCTAAACTGGCTTAATATATTGTGGCAATGTGTAGATACATTTATATGAGATGAGTGTGTTTTTGTTGGTGAATGGAAAACGAAATAATACTCAGAGGATTATACTGTAGGACCCATTCACACTGTAGCGTTGCACCAATTTCACATTACTGTGCGTTTAGAGCGCTATTGCACAACGCACCTAGCAATGCTTCAGTGTGAATGAGCCTATAATCCTTTTTGTGTGCACTAAATGCCTTTGCAAATCCAGAAATTACATTGGCAGACACATCATCACCTACACATAACCTAGTGTGCAGACAACCAGACTGTGGGAGGGACCCAACAGCTCTACCCACTACATGCTGCCTATAGAAAAGTAGAGTGGGGAGGAGACAAGACCAGTCACCCTGCACAAGAAGAGAGAGCAGCAGTGACCGGTCTTTATTACAGGAAGCTTCTGCAGAGAGGTTGAATTGAATTACTGCACAGATCTAGAGAAAGTACACAAAGCACACCCAGGTTCATGTAAGAATACACACGCCTCTTGTATTTACTCAACATTCCTTTAGCCGGGATTTCAGCTTTAAAATAAAAGCTTTCCACTCACAAGTCACTCTTGTGATTTACATCCGAGAATAGTTGTGTGTAAAAATAATTTGTCTCACCCCCTATAGTTATGGCTGCCCGTGTCACTTTGTAAAATAGCTGATTGCCGGCTTCACATGAGCTTCAGTAACCAAGATAGATCATCTCTCTGATGTTTGACAGTCAACTATGTCAAGGTGATATTGGTCTGGAATAGCCAAGCGTAAACAATAGTCAGAGAGGCCTTGGTGTCCTTTGTCTCCTTCCCTGGTTTGATGTCACCATACACATATAAAAGTTGACATTTTGAAACTGCATTAAGCACAACAAGCCTTTTGTTCTAAAAGATCCAGAAAGAGGCGAAGCAGCTCTACAAGGTTAAATGTTTATTACATGGAAGAGAAATGCATTTAAAGCAGCAGTCCTCTCTCCCAATATGTCATTATTACTAATACTGAGCATTAAGTCCTGCTTGATGGGGGCCTTTTTACATGTTGGATCGTTGAACTGGGGGTACAGAATGACATCTCTGACACCCCTATCCTATTATTTCCCCCAAGTTATAAAGTCAGACAGACAATTTTGTCTTTATTTACCATCTTCTCTTCATTTGCATTGTAACATATGTCTTCCGTATATTGTAAATCGCTGTGCAAATTGTTGGCGCTATATAAATCCTATATAATATTAATAGTAATCATAATAATAATAATTAAATAAATAAAGCAGATGTAAATCCTAACTAGATGGCATTGAGTTTGCTACAGCATTGTGTGTCACAGATAATTGCCTTTTTTGGCTGTAGCCCCATCACCTTCTGTGATGTGGCTACTAGATATTTAGTGATAAACAGGGCTGTAGTCAGCCTGGATGGATTTATAGTGGCAATTATCTGGTTAATTCAAGGTGTCTGGCATTGCCTGTACCCCCTGGGCGGAGTGTGACTCTGTCATAATGTGGGACAGCCAATGAGATTTGCCATGTGCTTAGACTAGCCGGGACCATCCATGGAATAGGGCTAGGTGCTGTTCAGCCTTCCCCCCAGGCTAGACCTGAGGCCTGGGGCTGGGCATGGGCTGGTGTGAGGATTAGGTTTTCCTGAGGCCTCCAACATGGAGGAGGCCTGTAATGCCGATGGAGGAAGAGAACCGGGCAATGCAGGCTCTTGAAGTACCCTGGAACTATGAGGACTTCAGGAGCATGGTCGGTGTCTTTCCTGCTTGAGGATCTGTTAAATTTTTTTCATCTTTTTTGCATCTTAGTTCTGCTGCCTCTTTGTATCTACTTCCTGTCTACGTGCATGTGCTCCAGTGATTTCTGTATGTTATTGCTTAGGGCAGGTTTCCTGATGGTGACAACTGCAAAAAATGCCTGCACAGCAAGCGACGGTGTTCTATCGAGGTGTCCATCTTGTCGAGATCTCCAACTCCCATCAGTGCGCCTGCGCGGCCACCTAAAAGCAGTATCACATTCTCTAATTTGCGTTAGTGCGCCTGCGCGGGCATCCGATGGCACAAGCAGTGATGCTAGTTGGAGAACTCGATGAGGATTGCGAGGCTGCACAGGCACACTTAGGGCAATTGGGCTATTCAACAAGGCTTGGAAAAATGCCAAGGCAGGCGCACGCGCACTAGCGCCATCTAGTCGAAATCTCCAACGCATGTGATGTTACGAGTTGGAGATCTTGACGAGTTGGCCATTTGAACAAAACACCGGCATGGCCACTTAGAGTCTCCACTGGAAGTGCATTTGACATTCGGGAGGCAGGGACAAAGCGTTGTCACCCTAGAAGGGTCTGAGCAAAGACAACCAGGTATTGTTTTAAAGAAAGCTGTAGATTTTAAAAGATTGAAAAAAACGTAAAAATACAATAACCATCTCAGGGCAAAAACTAAACCGATTGAAGACAATATAATTTTTAGGTGGCTTATCCAGGACTCAATTCATCTCAGCAGTTCTTTAACCACTTCAGGACCTTAGGACATATGTGTACTTCCTGCCCTTGAAGTAGGTATACCAAGATCATGGCTGCTGCTGCAGCCATGATCTTGGTACTGTTTTTTTCAGCAGGCAATTCTCATAACTGAAGGATTCGTCCATGTTTGTCCCTCCTTTAAAAACCCCAATAACACACGGACTGCGCAACATGGATTTTAACGGCCACAGCAGCCCTTTTATTAAACCAAACAACGTTAACAATAACCAAAAGTAATAAACCAAATAATATACACAAATAATACTGTATACAATGGTTGACCTGAGAAGGGGTCTTTGGGTGCCCAACAGCCCAAAAAGGCCTCTCATAACACTCCACCCATGTCCCCAGCCGCACCACAACCAGCTCGAGGACACTTTCTCCTTCTGGGTTCCCAAGTGGCCAGGCCCCACCCTTTACAAATCCAGACACCAACAGGGGGAAGCACCCATACCAGCTGAGGGCCCCCCATTTTTGTAATCAACTCCGATTGTGTAGACCCCCCAAAGACCCCCTAACCCGCCAAGCTGCCGTGACAAAAGAAACCCCCCCAACCCCCACAACCACAAAATTCAGGGAGGGAGGGAGGGTGGGACAACCTGCTTCCTTTGTCGATTTCCAGAAAGAGGACGTCCCTCAGCCTTCGCAGTTCCTTCCCATGCGGCTCCTCCTGGACATCTGACTCCCACATCCAATCAGGCAAGAGCAGCTATTCCCATTTTATTTGTTAACCCTTTCTCCCGGGACTATTCCTCCCCCAGTCATGTAGCCCCTCCACTTAGTCTCTCCGGGTCTGTCTTTCTGTACAAGTGATCTGGGCGGCTTGTACAGCTGCTCAGATCACTTGTAGCATTCTGCAGCCGCTCTAGTTTTTGGGGTCCCCAGCTCCTCTGGGGGACCTGGGACCACAGCAAATACATTCAGGATGGAGAGCAGAGGCAGATCGGTAGTTCACAGCGCTTCCTGCTCACAGCTGTCACAAAGACAGCTGAAGTGCCAGTTACACAGGGGATCGGGTACAATGCTGTGCTCAGTCCCCTGAATTGGTGGCCAGGGCAGACATCAGGGGTCAATAAAGAGAACCTGTCACCTCCAAACACTATCACATAGGGGAGCATAGGGGCTTCGGCAGGCCGTTCTCCCTTTCTCCCTCACTTTAAACCTCTTCTACACACATTCTTTCATTTATTTTTTAAGGTGTTATTTTAGTATTATGAAACAGCCGATAATACGGTAACAGGGAAGCATAAAAGGCAAAAGCAAAAATAGGTCACAGAAGAAAACAACAGATCTTTGTTACTACGTATCAAGGACGGCACAAGCTCAGTATATAATATATAAAGCGAGATAAAAGCATTTAAAGGGATATTAAACCCTCCATTTTTTTTTGCATATATCTACTGCTAGCAAGCAGTAGATATATGCAAAAAGTGTTAAAAAAAACGCTTTAAAAGAGGTTAATACTTGCCTGTGTCTTCCCCGCGCGCTCCCATCTGAAAATGTGAAAATTCTCGGGCGGCCGAAAAGCATCTAGGGGCGGGCGCATGCGCAGTTCACATTTTAGACGAGGAGAGACACAAGGTAAGTATATGGACGGCATGCACCCGCATGCAGACACCGTGGGACAGGAAGTGCCAGCAAGGACAGAGGATTCTGCGCTGGATCGGAGACCCGCAGCAGTGCTGGAGGGACAGATGAAAACAACAGGAAAGAAGAAGATCGGATTAAGAGACATCATTTAAGGTAAGTGCTTTCATTAGCATTGGGGGGAGGGGAACCTTTTTTTGACTTTAATGTCACTTTAAGTAAAGCATTTTTTTTTTTTAAGAAACAGTTTGGAGTCGAGAATAATTTTGATAGATTTATAGCCCATATCATTTCAGTGCATGTTTCTCAGATGTTATCACATTCTAGTGGACAACCTTTGGCTTTGATTAGAAGTTTTAGACATTCAGAAGAAGCCATTATCAAGGGCTGTTTCCATTTAATTTCTAACAGCGTTTGAGAATACAACAGAATAGGCCAAAGCCAGCTTCATACATCTGCAGAACAAACACAAACACGTTATACAGGATTTCCCTGCACATTAGAGTAATATTAAACCCTCAAATGTTTTTCAATATTTAATACAGATTAAACAAATACACATTGCCCAGCAAAATATTTCTTTATATTCTTTTTGGCCAAACAGTCATTATGTTTCTGAGCAGCTCCAATTCGCTCAGCTTCCCTGAACTTCCTGTCCAGAAAAAGATCACAAGGGACAGAACAATCTCTAGCACAGTTTCCAGCAGTTGTCCTTATGCTAGCTGGGAGGAGCGGGGAGAAGGGAGCTGGGGAGTGCTTTGCCTTGCCATGCCTGTGTCTTTGTGGGGACACACACACAACATCCTAGTACACACAAGGGTGGCTCCATAAGACCCTACAGGCGCCACCCTAAAACAGGAAATCAGGGCCAATGCTCAGGGAGCAGCTGATTCTACAGGAAGCTAAAACTTGTAAACATCAAGAAGCAGCATCCATTGTATGTGATTTAATCAGCATTTAAAATAGCTTAAGAAACTTTTGACTTTAATATCACTTTAATGTGTATTGCATTAAGGCAGCCCATCCATTTAGAATGAGCTGCCAATGCACCTGACCCTTTTTCATCAAAACAGTGCACAACATAGTATGGTAGTATGTGACCATGCCGTAAGGTGCACTGCAACACAGGTGCATTGCTTTATTGAATTGGGATGCCATTCAAAATGAAGGGCACCACAACATTATAATGCATGCATGGACCAGACTCTCTCTCTCACCATCTGTCAACAACAGGCTTCTTTCAGCATAGCTAGCCATGTGAAAAGGCAGCTAAAGTGTGTTCCACTGGCATAGCATTAAGTATGAATATGCAATATTACATATAAAAAAAATAGATATGACCATATCTTATAAAAAATGTGTGCAAAACTACTATGCAGCCACCTGATGCAGCTAAGGGCTTGTTCACACCAATTGCGGTGCGTTCCAGAGCGGTAGCTGCTGGAACACACCGCAATCACTCACAAAACTTCCCCCTTCGTTCTTAGGTGGGAGGGGGTGGGGCAGTGCATTAAAGTCAATGACACCGCAGCCACGCCCCCCCTGCTGGCAGTGCGATTGGACGCGTGGCAAATCATTGCCTGTGTTCCGTTCCACTGCAAACGCAAAAAATAGAGCATGCAGCATTTTTTGCGTTTGCAGTGGACTGGAACTCAGGCAATGTTTTGCTATGGGTCCGATTACACTGTGGGCGGGGCAGGGGGGGATGTTGTGGCTGCGGTGCCATTGACTTCAATGCACTGCCACGCCCCCTTCCACCCCAGAACGAAGGGGGAAGTTTTGTGAGTGATTGCGGTGCGTTCCAGCAGCTGCCGCTCTGGAACGCACCGCAATTGGCATGAACAAGCCCTAAAGCTGGTCATCTGCCACCGTTATTGAACAGCTTAGGTGTTAGTGCGAGAGCAGCCTTAGGGTAGGATATCACTCTGTGCACAGGGAGCCCGGGCACCAAAGAACTACCAGAACTGATCTCCCAGTGCTGACAACTATACATAGAAAGCAAGAGTCAATAAGTAGCTGAACCATTTTATTAAGCCAAAATGCTGTGCAGTGAATTTTAATAATAGTATTGGATCTAAGTTCAATGAGTAATATATCAGGGCTCACCATAGCAATGGACACACGGTTCAGAGTGATGTTTGCACTAGAAAATTCCTTTAATGCATTTGACAAAAATTTGATGTAGTCTTACAATTTGATGTAGTCTTCTCAATGAAAATACTGGAAAAGGAAGATCATATTAAACCAACACTATTTTAATGCTGAATCCCGGGCTAAACAAATATTGCCCAAACATAAGAGCCAGTGGCGTCAAAAGGGGGGTGCGGCCCGCACCCTGGTGACACCGTTGGAGGGGTGACACCAAAATGACTCACAGTCATTTTGGTGTCACCCTCCCTCTAAAAAAGTCGGGTGACTGTCCCCTCCTCTCTCTGCCGGCGTCCATCACCAAGATGGCCACCTGCAGGTATCAGAATACTCCCGCGCGTGTTGACGTCACGCGCTTGCGCAGTGACGTCTCGGCGGGGTGACACTCGGTTACCGCTCCGGGTGTCACCCAGGCTCGGGACGCCCCTGATAAGAGCCATATGTATTCTTGCTTGAATCTTGGCGTCCTTGTATATTCCTTGCCAATCTCTGCGGTAATCCAGCAATAAACAACTCCTGTACTTTGCCTCTCTGCAGGTATTGTTTGTAACACAGACCAGTCACTGCTACTCAGTTTCCATGTGCAAAATGACTGGCCTTGTGTCCACCCACTGGTATTTTCTTTTTCTTTTTGCAGGCAGCTCTGCTCCTAACACAGGATGTTGGTGTCACCTCTGCTAATAAGTATTTATTTTCCATGCTCCTCGGCTCCATCTAGTGTCCACGATGCAGTATTTCCTTGCTATTACATTCAACCTGGATTGAAAATATGTTAATGACATTTGTTTTTACCTCCATTCGCATTGAACGAATGTACAGGATGAATTAGGGGTGCGGAAATTATTTTGATCGATCAAAGTTCTTTTGATCCGTACTCACCTCTCCGCCGGCTTCCGGGTCTTCCGTCGGAGATCCGGTGACGTCACGGACATCGACGTCACCGGACTCCTCCCCCCCTCCCCGAGTGGCTCTGTCGGCTAACGAAGGAGTCGGGTGATGTAGTTGTCCGTGATGGGTAACGAAGGGAAGGAGGGAGGAGTCCGTTGACGTTGATGTCCATGAACAGGAAAATTTTAATCATTACCAGCCCTAGGATGAATGGCTCTGCGAATTGTTTATAAATACACCACATAGTGTGTGAGGATAGCATTATTTTTCTTCTTTACAAGATAATGTCCACTAGTAATACTTATTGACAGATTTGTTTCAAGAGGTTCCTTAGCCATGTTTGTCATTTATAATAAGGCAACGAAAGTTTATGCCTAAATATTAAAACTCCGTTCACACCTTTGCGATGTGGGAGCTTGTGCGATGCAACATTGCACATTCTCATGCATGTCATGTTGCAATGAATGGCACACCTGCCCCACTGTAACGTACAGCACAGCAGTCCTAGCAACCGACAACTGAAAAGGTCTGCGATCCATACATGGACCAGTCACTGACCTGCAACTGATTTTTTTGTTTGTTTTTTCCTTTTTTGTACAGTAAAAAGTTTTTCCATAAGCTCTCATATAGCGAAAGCAGCTATACCTATATTGAGAGGCCCCGCACCCTCAAAGCTAGAAGTGACCGAATGGAAGGGTGAGCCCCTGGAGGTGGATGAGGGCAGGGGCAAAGATGAATGTTAATAACACAACTGGTTTTCACCCTTTCTCTCCCTTGATGATAGCTTTGATGGCCTATGGAAGGGTTGGGGGATGCAGGGAAATAATGTTGATTTGAGAAATATTGAATTTTCTGTTTTTTGATACATTTGTTAAAAACTGGTATTAAAACATGCTATATCTTATGGAAAACCAATAAAAACGTTGAAAATCAAATGAATGGCAACACAACACACCTGCCCCACTGTAACGTACAGCACAGCAGTCCTAGCAACCGACAACTGAAAAGGTCTGCGATCCATACATGGACCAGTCACTGACCTGCAATGGGCTATAGCTTGCAGTGGATTCACTGGCCTTTGAGGCCTTTGAGGTGCATCCACTGCAAGCAAGTTGGCGATCGGTCCATGTCCCTGCCATAAAATGTCCAGGTCTGGTAAAGAACCATTATGAGACTGGGCTGGGGGCCAGTAGGAACAGTATCTAATAATGGTCTGGTGGCATGAGATCAGATATTCCCCCATTTAGACTTTAACCAGAACAGGACCTGCAATCAATGAAGGTTGCTTTCCATAATATACCTTGTTCAGACTTGCGATCACAGCACAGTCTCCAACATTGACTACCCCCAAATGTGATGTACTTGTTTATTAATGGCAGCTGAATGTAAGGATTCTTTGTGATGATGGCATGGTATTTCATTTAGGTGAGTCCAACTGAGGGGGAAGGAGGGACAGAGGGATTTGGTTTCAAATGAGGGACAAGTGGGAGGTATGCATGCACTGTTCACTCAACCTTGGGTTCTCACTATGTCATCCAGGAGCCTGGAAGCAGAATGCTTAGCTGATGAGACCATATCACTGTCACCAATGAGCAGAGTGTCCTATATAAGCAGTGGCATATCAAGAATATGGCACATGCCCTGGGAGCCACTTGAAGGGGGGAGGGCCACTCCATAGGTCAATAGAGGTTCGCCAACCCATGGAGACAGTTGACTTTTTCACGCCTACCCCTTTTCCATACACATGTCCCTGCCCGGCTCTTAGCAACCAGAGTGGGTGGAGAGATGTGTATGCGGGTGGGATGCCGTCCATAGCGTCCCAGGTTTCTAAAAGCTGTGTGGCGAGATGTGTATGCGGGCTGGACGTTGGCCAGAGCATACCAGGTTGCTAAGAGCTGGGTAGGGAGCTGGGTAGGGAGATATGTATGCGGCCTGGACACTGGCCAGAGCATACCAGGTTGCTAAGAGCTGGGTGGGGAGATGTGTACGGCCCTTACACATCTCCCCGCCCAGCTCTTAGCAACCTAGGATGCTCTATCTGGCGTCCCAACCAGCTCCTGGCAACCAGTGAAGTCACTGAAGTCACTAGTTGCCAGTAGCTGGGCAGGACACCAGGGGCACAATTTGTTGTAGATAATCCTCTGTCTAACTTAACTAACTGGTGCTTTCTTCTAATTATATATAAATATAACTTACACGTAGGATTCCATTGCCTTATATGATGATTATTACCTCATAATAGTTCTTAGATCTGTGTGATATAATCTCAAGGACCTCCATCCCATCTGTATAAAAAGAAAGATTTATGTATTTTGCTTTTCACTCTGTGCTGTTTTATATCATGTGCTTTCCTTATCAGATGATGACTCCATCATCATTAGATGCAATTGCAATCTTTTGTGGTTTGGTCCTCATAATATTCATAATAGTGTCTGGAGATCTCCAGTCCAACCTACATTTCTTGACCTACAGTCCAACCTACAGTCTTGGCAGTCCAACCTACATTTCTGTTAAAGTAACCAGACAACTGAAAACCCATTATGTCTCATTTCTGGGGATTTCACAGCCATTGCTTCTCATATTCTCTAAGTTTACAGTAAAAACTGCCTCTGATTATTTGGTGAAAGGTAATTTAAACTTATCTGATGGGAGCCTTTTATAAAAATATACAGTATAGGAGGGCAATGAACTACATAAACCTTACCTCAACTAGTGTGTGGTTGTAAATGATCTTACAAGATACTGGCAGCCGTCCCTGTGTCTGCAATAGTGATTTGATGAATTACTTGTTGGGTGGATTTTGAGACATCGGTGAAGTAAGACCTTCTGGAATGTATACTGTTTAAATGATTGATTTGTTATGTGAAAGCAGATACCGTGAACTACATTCTCTGAGGTTTTATAGTGCAGGCATTTTTAGTTCACAAAGATAACGTCCACTGAAGTTTCATAGGACAGACATTTTAGTTTACAAAGTTTTGTCCAGGCAAAACTTTTTTTCTGGATAGAGTGATGAAGAAATAGAGTCCCTGCCAGGTTTTACTGCATTCTTGGGTGTCAGTTAAGGGATTTACCCTCAATTAGTGTCACGGTGACAACTGTGCGTCCGTGAAACGGCAAAAAACTGCAGTACCCCAAAAAGTCCATAGAAGACGCTTTAAAAGCCCCCACAGGTCATCAATTTAGAGATACCCCAAAATACTGGCCCTAGAATTATTGCTCTCACTCTTGCGTGCACGGCGATACCCAACATGTGTAGCGCGTTCGTCGTTTTTATACGTAGGCGCACCCGACACGAGTTTACGTGGCGACGCGCGTTCTCGCGGGGCGGGGGACTTTAAAAAATTTTTTTAATTATTGTTAGATTTATTTTATTTTATTGTAATTTTAAAAACTGTTTTTTTTTTGTTTTTTTTTTTACTTTAGCCGCTCCCGATCCCATAGAACAGCCCCGATGCTGGCGACGTACACTGTACGTCGTCAGTCACGAAGGGGTTCAAAGATAACTCTGTGAGAATAAAAAACTTACCCTTGCAGTGGGGCTACCCCTGCACTACAACGGTTAAGTGTTCCTTTTTTTCTAAGGGGCACGAAAAAAAGCTTTATTGCTCATCTGCTCCTCAAAAAACTACAATACCCAAATTTGCCCATAGGTGACACTTTAAAAGCCTTTACCACTCATCAATTTAGTGTTAGCAGTGATTGATGGGCCTAGAAGTATTGCTCTCACTACGATGTTCACAGGGATGTGTAACATTTGTGGCGCAATTTTCGTTTTCACGCGTAGGTGCACCTGTCACATGTTTGCGTTGGTTTGTGCGTGTACATGGGGGCTGGAGACTTTTTTGTGTTTTTTTTAATGCTTTTTTTTTTTTTACACCTAATTAATCTAACAAGCCCCCCATGTGATACCAAATGGAAAGTGACAGGTCATCTTTATCGAGACATCAGGGGCCGCTTTGACCCCTAATGTCACCTTTGTTACCCAAAAAAGCACAGATTATCACAGCCACAGCAGCCTGAAAAATGACAGGCTGAAACCGGAAGTGGTGTAATATACGTCACTTCAAGTTTCAGTGATTGGAGGGAAGTTCAGTTGCTAAAGGTGTGCTGATCTCCCTCCGACCCCGGTTCACAGACCCACCATGCCAGTCCCAGGCCCACATGGGGAACAGCAGAGCCCGGGATAGCCTTCTTCCCTTCCATCGCCGGGCCTTTCCTCTTCTGACATCACCAACCCCGCCTACTCTTCAGTTGCCGGGCCCCACCTCTTCCTCCGCTGCCAACGCCGGGCCCAGCATTCTCCACCACAGCTGCTGGGTGTCACCGACACAGCAACGGCTGTGAGGAGGAACGCGCCGCTGCAAAGATCACTGACAGGTTTCAGTGATCTAACAGTGACACATTCCTCCTCACACCCGCCAGTGACAGCCAGCAGCCTGACATGCCATAGCGACCTAGGCGGCCCGCACGGTATTAGGCGGATGTCCTGGCCGGGCCTTCCTGTGCCCCATCACCATAGCGGCCGCCTGGGTCGCTATGGCGATTGTTACGCCACTGCTACAAGGGCAATCTCTGGCTCAATGGTGAATATTGCAGCAAAAGCTGGTTCTGTCTTTTTACTTTGTAATGGGCTATTCATTTTTATCTTGTTATTGTTGGCTGGAGTCACCCTGCAATACCATACTCCATGCAATACATTGTACATAAATGATTATACTGTATATATCTGAAGCTGAAAAAAAAGGTTATTGTTTAGCAATATTTCTAACTAGATCTGGAGAACCAAAGCAAAATGTATACTGTTCTTTATTTAAACTGTCAGCTTTCAAACAGTAAAGCCTTGGCGTTATTTAAAGGAAAGCATGTGTGAAAAATATTATCACGGAAATCCAAGACAGAGGTCGCAGCCTCTAAATTTATGCGCTGTGTAAATGCGCCTTGCTCTTGAATCTGATAGCTCAGTAAGTCTTCAACTATTGCCCAGGGGCATACTGAGTGTGTTCACACTTCCATGACACAAAAATGGCTGACTCATCATGTCTGGGAATGTAATACAGTGCAGTAAATTTATGACACTGAAAACGCATTTGTCTGCGAGCAGTATAGTCAAATTTACACTCATGGCCAGTGCTGAACAACAACCAATAATTTCTGCTTTTATTACTTTTGCTTTCAAACCAGATGCCAACTAGTTTATTGCATCCGCCAGTGATTAAAAAAAAAGAGAAAAGCCTTCTGACGGGGCCTAGAGAGGAAAATATTCTTTGTTTTTCCTTCCTTTAAACCAGCCAAATTGTCCTTATTTATCGCAGTGAAGGAAGCAATGTTGAGACCTATGGACCCCGATTCTTCTATGCCAATATCCAGTGCAGCATGGTGGAGGTGAGAGAGGATACTTGTCTTGTGACCAGTAGCAACAATTTAGATGCAGGCTGTTTCTAGCTCTGATTTAAAAAGTAAAATACAGTATATGCCTGGCTATGTTTATGTTATGTCAACAGGCCATTCATTACAACAAAGCCTTCCTTAGACTTCTCAAAAGCCCAGAGACAGCTACTGGTCACCGCCATCTTGGATGTGATGGCAGCAGCCCCAGTAGAACCCAGTAGCTATCCCTCAAGTGATATTCTGTAGCAACATTTCTAACCTTTGATCAGTCAAAGCACCCTTTAAAAGTATCAAATATCAAGGCACCCCAGTCTACAATGTAAAAAGCCTAATTGCAAAATGTAATAAATCACATGTGGCACCTCCAAAATCCATACCAGACCCTTATCTCCATGAAAGTATGGATTTAATGGGGGGACCTCATGCAAAAACAAACTTGGTTCCCCACTTATATCAGACCCCCACTTTCACATCAGGAGTTCCCCTTCACACCAAAGGACCGTTTCTTTACATATATTGTTCTTGAGAAAGAGGTGATACCTCGAACATATATCGTATATCGTTCTAGCCAAGCATGAGAAGGTGGTGATACCTCGAAACGCGTTGCTCTCTCCCCTCCTTTAACAACCTCCATCTCATCACCATTACGGATCGGATCGCCCGACGCCTGCCGGCATTCCGTCACACCGGCTCCCGCACACTGCTCCAGACACAGACCGAGCACTGACATTCATAGCCTGCACCGCTGAGTTTCCTTCACACTGTTCATATCCAATTTTTCCTCCCTCCCGTGGATGAAGTTCTTCAGGCAGCACACCAGCCAGATTCGGGCACACACCACGGGTGTCCCGATCCTCCATGCGGGCCGTCCCTCCTCTGGTCCCTGGACTTACATGTAGGTGTTTACACAAAGATTTTTTTGCTACGATTTGCCAAGTTAGCTAGTGCGCCATTGTCCTTGCGCCCTTTGTGTTCCTTTGTTGTTTTTGGATTCACAGGTTCTCCTCCTGTTTCCCAGGGCTGCATGTTTTGGTTAGTTATCCGCCCCTGGGTCCCTATCCGAGAGCGATGTTCGTGTCTTTTGTTTTTGTTTTTTCTTTACATCCAAGTCCTTAGTTTCCCCCCTTCACATCAGAGGCCCCTTCACATCAGAGGCCTCCCTCTACATCAAAGTCCTCAGTCCCCCCTTCACATCAGAGTCCCCTTCCAATCAGAGAACCCTTCACATCAGAGGCCCCCCTTCACATTAAAGTCCTCAGTCCCCCCTTCACATATTAACCTGGAGGTCAGTGGGAGGAAACAGTGACAGCCATGGTAAACGCAGGATATGGACAATCCAAGAAGTGTTGGTGTCCTAGTGGATTTGGAGGAGTGATTTCTCAGGGTTGGAGTGATGATTAAAGGCGCTGGCAGTTGAAAAGGTTAACATTTATAGTCTTCTTATACCTTCCCTGTAATGGTTTAGTACAGACATCACATCAGGAGCGACAGCTGGGGCACGATGGCAGAGAGCGAGAGTTGGAGCAGGCCTGGCTAAAGGTGAACTTCTGTCTTTTTCTATACGGATCCCACCCTTGCCAGATTAGTGCCATTTGTTTCAATGCTGCTCGCAGCCTGACTGCACCATGTGAAGGCATGTCACTTCTGTAAATATTTTAAGGCCCCCTGAAGAAGCCAGAAGGCACCAAAGGGTACCACGGCATCCATCGTGTGAAAAGAAGCCGCATTTTACATGATTTGATAATGGTGAATATTCACACAAGAGTGAAGATTTTTAATCTTAGTAAATCAGCCCAACTATCTCAGAATTGTTAAAATTTATTTTCTTTTCTTGGCCTCCATGCTCTTTTATAAAAAACCTGGAATAAGTATGCATATAAGGACTCCTGACTTGTCTGATCTACACACTTGTTCCATGTCAGAGCCTCAGGAAGTATTGAAAACTTTAATCATCACTCCAATCCTGAGAAATCACTCCTCCAAATCCACTAGGACACCAACACTTCTGGGATTGTCCATCTGCATTCACCATGGCTCTCACTGTTTTCTTCCCACCGACCTCCGGGTTAATACAGGACACAGTACTGACGCGGAGTTCAGCAGGAGGATTCAGTGAAAGCTATAGGAATCCCAGGAGATCGACACTCCCAGAAGTGTTGGTTTGCCAAGATTGGAGGATCCTTGGATTGAGTTCTCAGGATTGTAGCGGCGTTGGGTGGTGTGGCCAGTGGAAACAGTATTTACAATCTTCTTTTAAAGATATGCCTTCCATGTGAATTAGCAATACTCCAGCAGCTGCAAATAAACAGCAAATTACAGGTTAACTTCAGTAGATGTAAATGTTTACTGGCTTTTTTTCTGTCCTGACCGCAGTTCTCCTTTAGATTTTCTTAGCAAAGCTGTATCGCCAAGCTGTTATCTGGCTTATGAAACTTTGTGATTAAAAAGTACAGCAAACACCTATGGATCGATTTGCTGAGGGAGGGTGAGAGTTGTTTGTCTTTTAACATGCTAATCTAGCTGACCTATGAAGGAGAAATTCAGAACATAATCACAAAATTCGATAATTAACCATTAGAATAGATGATTACTTCTGTCTGCATTTGCTTTCTGGATGCACTGCTTGACAGAATCTAATGATCTACTTTATATCCAGCTTTAGTTTGCTATGCCCCAAAGGCCTACTTGCAACAGGACTAGAGCTGCAGCTAACGATTATTTTCAAAATCGACTAAACAGGACCACAATAGATATTGCTGGCTGAATAACCTGAATCAAAGATAGACCATTCCAAGTCAAATGATGATGATCACTTAAGTGACACGAATGGGGGCAAATCAGTCCAGCATATGTGGACTGGTTCAGCAAGTGGACTGAACTGGCACTCTGCAGCTAATAAAACAATTTGCCACACTTCGGCCTGCAAATCCTGTTGGGGCAAACATGTTTGTTCATCCTTAGTAATCAGTGTAACAGATGATATCTAGAGGTGCAGGAGACTTACGTATTCATACTCGAACTTCCAGAAATAAGCTTTTTAAAACAAAGAAATGCCAAGGGAATATAAACTGTTTATCTTGACTAAAGTGACACTAAACTCAGGAGTTAAATCTTAAAAATGCATTTGAGTACCCTAACTATGAACAAAAATATATTTTATTTGTGTATCAGTCAGCTGTAGATCCTCAAATCATCTCTGAATTGGTGCTGACACTGTCCTTCCTTCTGGAGGGTGGCTACTTTTGTTCCCCATGGTCCATGGGTGTGTTGTAAAGTAGCCACCGCTCCAAGCTCACTCCCGTGATAGACTATAAACTAACGGGTCTATTCACTAAGCTGCCGTAGGCAGCCGAGTGAATGACCGACCTGAAGTGAAGTGAGCCGAACACTGTTCGGCTATTCACTTCAGGCTGGTACTGCTGATTTCAGCCGTACATCGGCTTGCTTCGCATGGCTTCGGGTCGGCCGAACATGCTTAGCATGTTTGGCCGACCCGAAGTGCAGAAGGAGTTTGACTCAGCCGATCCAACATCTGGATCGGCTGAGCCGAACCTCCGGCAGGCTACTCACTGCTGTTTGGCCTATTCTTATAGATGCCGAACAGCAGTGAGTGAATAGCCGAATGCCGCTGAGGGACCGAGCAGAACAGAAAAATAGTTAAAAAGTAAAAAAAAAGTCAAATAAAAACGATTGTGGGAAGCTAGTTGTGACAGCTAGCTCCGCCCAATAGTTTCCTATTGTCCGGCCTACTGCCTGCTGCCATAAAAATAAAAAGAAAAAAAAAACTCCCGGGCGCCCAGGAGAGAAACACTGCTTTTTCTTTTTTTTTTCTTTATTCTGACATGGAGCCATGTCCGAATAGAAAAAAAATATATATATATATTTTTTGCTCATTGGAATGCATTGCTAGATTGCTATTGGCTATTTCAATTTGCAATAGCCAATAGTAAACTAGCATTGTACCCGCCCTCTGCTGATGGACCTGATGGGGAACTGCAGCAGGGGGCGGGTACAATGCTAATTTACTATTGGTTACTGCAAATTGAAATAGCCAATAGGAATCTAGCAATGCATTCCAATGGGCAAAAAAAAATATATTTGTTTTCTATTCTGACACGGCTCCGTGTCAGAATAGAAAAAAAAAGAAACAGCAATGTTTCTCTCCTTGGTGGCCGGGAGCGGGAGACTCCCGGAGCGCCAAGGGAGGAGCGGTGGTTACTTTACATCACACTCCAAAATCAGCTGCACATCATTGCTCTGGAATGACATACTGATGGTCACAATGGCAGATGACACATGACTGTGAAATGTGCATTGGCATGGCTGCTTGTAGTCTACAGCGGGGACATATAACAGGGTGACAATGCAGAAACACAAATAGGAGACACAGACGTCCACCCATAACAGGATGTCCCTGAACAAGGACCCTAATGGCAGGATCCCCTTGAATTGTTTTAATGAAAGCTGCAAATTTTAAAAGACTGAAAACAACTTTTAAAATCACAACATTTTACAGCTTATATAAGATTCTAGTGTCTGTGTTTACATCTATGTTAACAAAAAACATCCTCATTCGTTCATTTATCTCAAAAACATCAATGATTGTTTATAAAATCTGTTTCTCATATAAACCAATAATATCCCTACTTTTATTTCCTAATCTGCTCATGAAAAATTACAGATTTTGATTGGTTGATGAGGGAAACAGGTTATCCAGTCTTTGCTTTATGTTTTTTAATGACCCCCCCCCAAATGATATTAGTGTTTATATATTAGGAATATATCGGCATAAGAGAAAGTGAAAAGCGGCCGCTGGCTGAACTTGTTGTCAGCAAGACAAGAGTCATTAAAAACTAAAAACCAATACAATGAAAACAGCACAGCTGGACGGCAAGCGGGAGTCTACCTATGCTGTAATGTTGAGCTGAATACAAGACAGAATCACAGCGGGTCTCCCCTTCGTACAGACTAATGCTCCATATTTATAGGAGACACGTATGCTATCAAGCATTATGCTTTGGCTGCTGTGCCAGATTACAGTAATGATTCAGTACTTTAGGCAAAAAGAAGCAATATACAACCAGGCAGTTAGCATCTGTCCTCATGTCAATAAGCAGTGCCCATTTATCGAGATGTGACCCCAGAGATGCACGTCCATGCTTTTCAGGACAGACAATCATCATATCTACCAACTCTCCTTCATTTTAGTGAATGTTCTTCTTTTGAAAAAAATCCCACTGACTCTCTTTTTAGCTAAGTTGTCCCTCTTTTTTGTATGATGTATACTGCAGGGGGTAAGACACCAGCCTTCCAAAGGGACCCCAGAGAATGCTGAGTAGCCTAAATCTTGCCAGATAATGCTTCAGCGCAGTGTGCAAGAGCAAGACATGGGCTGCTTAGACATCCCAGGGTTCTCACTGGAAAGATGATGTCATCAGCCTCCCCTAAGGACCACCTTTTGTTACCCATGTTTTTGTTGGAAATGCAACAGCATATTCTAATGTACTGATATGTCTTTTGAGCTGTAGATTGCGCTGTAGTGCAATGTTACTCTCTATATGCATGATTATCTATGATACACAGGATGTTTTCATATATATATAGACATCTATCTATATATATAGATATCTATATATCTTGCATTTTTACTGCAAGTTCCACTTTAATTTCCTGCTAACATGCGCTCTAGGCTATTCTTAGCGACTCCAACTTTAGCTTGTTCTGTTTAGACAGGCTATAGGGAGACTAGGTTAAAGAGAAATAGTCTAAAGGTGCCCATACACCTGCCGATTATCTACGATAATCGCGGGTGATGCCACGATCGTACGATAATCGGCAGGTGTATGGAAGGCGAGCGACCATTTCTACTGTACGGTCGCACATCTTTTGTCTTACAAGCACGCTTGAAAACCCGCCGAGAATCGTACGATTTTCGGCGGGTTAGTGGGACATGCTGATAGCTCTTGTGAAGGGCAAGGGGCCTGGGCCTGCAGCTGTTGCATCAGTGGAGAAAGGCACTTTGCAAGGTAAGCATGTCATAATGCGGAAATATGCTAAGCATATGCAGTATTCACATTATGCAAAAATCTCCTGTGAGATCCAATTTTGTAAGCAGCTTAGTTTTGGTTTAACTATGTTAATGAAAAAAAGTATTTTTTACAGCGCTGGATAGCTGAAACCCAAATGACACACAGCTGAAAGGGATGTGACTTATCCTTCTCCCTCCACCCTCTTTCCTAGGTGACCTGTAAAGCTTTACATTGAGTTTTAATTAGAGAGAGACCATCTGAATGGAAACACCTACTACTGTGCTCTCTATCTACAAAATAAAAAATATTCTCTGATACCAGCATAATGGGTACTTTAATTTAATATTAATATTAAATAATAACATTTAATTTAAATCAATTATTTAAACAGCGCTAGCCACTTTATCATTGTTGGGCATGAAGCTTTTCAACTGAAAATATCTCACAGATATAGGACTTATTTTTCATTTTGAAGCACTATAATTGTACTATAATTTCGTACTGGGATGTATTACACTGCAGAGTGGCAGTTGTTGTTGGTATTTGATTGTGCACGTTTAGTGAGTTGCTAGTTACATTTTTAGCTTGTATAAGATTGTATTATTTGAACAAGATTGATTAAGTGACCGGCGCTTGTTTATTTTTTTTCCTGATTTAATTTGAATGCACATACTTTGAATTTTAAAATGGTAGCTTGTAAATATACATATACCCATACATATGCAGTTTTCAATTTTTTGAATTACCTTGGAACAATAACAATATATATATAATATTGGTACCTCAGTTCAGGAACTTAATTGGCAAACCGATTTGGTTGTGAACCGAATCAAACTGTGATCAGACCGCGATCTCGACTAGAGGAACCATTACCATGTGTCAGAGCAGGGAAAATGGCTGCGGTTGTGTTCGTCACCCAAAGCGGAGTTCGTGAACAGAAGCTACATTTTGCCAAACTTCCTGTTCGCGAACCGAATTGTTCGCAAACAGAAGCATTCATGAACCGAGGTACCACTGTGTATATATATATATATATATATACTGTATATTATACTTTTGCACAAAATGTTTCTCTCATTTATAAATGTAATATTTAATACTTTATTTGTAAAATGTCTCAGATAGAGAAAAAGACATAAAGCAGTTTAAAAATGTATCATTAAAAAAGATACATAAATAAAACTGAACTCAGTAGCTGTCTTGCCTACCGAAGAATCACATTTACATCTACTCAGTCCTGAGAATTAGAAATCCCTGCCAGACAGAGCTAGCCAGTTGACCAAAATTTTATCTTCTGCAGTTGGGATTATACCTATAGCTCAAACTTTTATTTTTATTTTTGGAAAGAGCGGGGAAGGATTAGAACTCCTATCAGGTTTTACTGAAGTCAGAGGCTCTGTTTGGAGAGATTTGCTTACTTTCTGTCTGGTAAAAAGTGTCCCTGGGACAGGCAGTGAGGAGAAATCTCTCTTACAGCAACACAGTCAGAAGTAAAAACATTTTAAAGTTAAGTAGATGAACCTCTATCAACTTTTTATTGCTGTCTGTCTCCCTGGTGCAGATTTCCCTCACTTCCCCTCGGGAAAAAGTTTGTCCCCCAGAACAGAAAGTGAGGGGTAATCTCTATCACATCATAAAACATGACATGGGATCTAAATAAAAAAGTTTATGGTCTAAAAGCGCCAAGGACAATCCTTATCCCTCCTGGGGAAGAAATCGTAAGCACATATGCAAGGTGCAGCCTCAAATTCTTATTCTACCCAAAAATTAAAACAATTAAAAATTGGGGTATAGATACACTTTAAGCAGGTCACCTTCCCACCCCCAGTATGTAATAGTACAGTCAAGAAGCAACAGCAGATAGATGAGCTCACTTCTCCTCCTGTCAATCTAAGCTCTGCTGTACAGGATGAGACTAGAAGCAAGTCAAATTCAAGGTTTTTTTTTTATTTTTAAATATATTTATTTTACTACTTGCATTTAAAAATAAATTTATACATTTTTAATAATAAATACATAACTGCAATTCTTGGTATTTTATATTACATATACCTGGAGAGCATATACCAGGAAAGCATATGGATGAGCTGTAAAATCTTGCTGGGGATTACCAGAGGGTTAGCAACTTCTGCCATGTTCCAGTTATTTATTAACGACAGTCGGTTCCCATGAAGAAGAGTGCCAGGAACTGCTGATTTTTCTTGGATAAATAGAGGAGATGCCCAGAGCTATGTGCCTGCTTAAGTAAAGGTCAGCAATGCCTAGCAGATTACGCTAGACAATGTGCAACTGAGAATCCTGAAGTATTTTTAGATGCAGAGGTGTTTATGCCACAATACAGTTGTGACTGTGATGTTGGCAATTACAGTGAATTGGCTGCAGGGGAGGAATAGAAAGTAGGAGAGAAATTGTCAAAGACAACTATTATTTATTTCCAGTAAGTGCAATCTAAATAATTATTGTAAACCTAAAGGCCAAATGTAGTTGTGGCTCCAAATGCCCCTTCCTCATCCTGCAAAATATGAAATAGCATGCCATACCTCAGAACAGGCATTTCTTAGATACTTGCCTCCTGGGTTGCCCCACCTCATTACTGGGCAATAGACTGTAGTAGAACTGCCTGTCATCCTCAGCCACTCCATTTTATTGGCTTGCAAATAGATTGGCACTCCACTATACATGGGAGAATGGGCTGTTCAGACAACTACCCGAGGCACAGGGACCTATTGCTGCCTAACTGTCACCACATTGTGTGTCCTGAACCCTAAAATCCATCCACAGTGTATCTAAGACCCAAACTAAAGTATAGCTGGAGGCGCTGTAATCCGAGCCACTTCCAGTGGGGCCATTCCAGCATGACTGAATGGCCCCACATTGAGCTATAGGTCAGCGGTTTCAAAGAAAAAGTTCCTCCTTGTAATGTGTCTGCTGAAAGTTTCCAGAGGAGATAATAAACAGAAAGAAGGAGAGCATGAAGAGCTTCATTGGTGCTGAAGTAACAGGACAGCAGTCTGTCTAAATCACCTCTCTCCAATGAAGAAAACATAGGTAGCCCTTTGAAGTTTAGCCCGTAAATAAGTTAGAGATTCAAAAATTCTAAAATAAAATTCTATCCCAACCACTCTTGCCAATGTTGGAGGGATTGTGGTCATACCAGCTCCCTTATTTGTATACTTTGGTTTTGTAAAAACATTAGAAGCCTCTGGCTCCAACTTTTTGAGTTTATGTCCACTATTGTTGGGCGCAAAATACTGTATGTACTCACCGGAGCTAAACCTTATAAACGTAGACATAGCCCAGAACTCCATAGGCTGCTCATTATTCTCATAAACTGGATGCAAGGTGTAAACCCTAACAGGGAACCAATCTTTTGTGGTTGCTTTTGGTCGGTTATTATACCTGAAAAGAATTTTGTTATATCTATTTCCTGTGCTTACTATTATCAATTACATTGCTAGAACACAGAACCACATCATTCTATGTTATGGACATTATATAAAAAAAAATATTTTGTAGTTTTAAAAAGCAACTCCAGAATTTTTTTTTTTACAGAATACATTTTTATTTGTGTCATTTCACATACAATTCCATAAATTACATAATGATATCATTAACCTCTACATATATGGCTATTTCATATCTAAAATTTCTTAATTTATTCTTAATTACAGGTGAAAAATATATCATAACAGATGAAAAATACTAGTACTTGTGATTAATTGAATAATAAACTAACCTTTCACCATTACTTGTCTAGCCATAAAAAGAGAGGGCAAAGAGCATTATATTGTCTGAAATGCCACTCAATTACGGCCCCGTACCTTTTCTCTTACCCTGTTTATTCATAAAAAAACCCTATCATACCCACTCCTTCATCCATTCCCCCCCCCTCCCCTCCTCCCCTAGATCCAAACTCGTTCCCTCCCCTAAAAAAAGGGGGGGGGGGAAATTGCACAAGAAAGGGAAAAGAGGAAAGATGCTATTCCTCATTTTTTTTTTATAAATATTGTTGCATCTCTATTGAGCCAATAAAAGCCCTCCATGGTCTCCATTTTTCTACAAATATCTCATGTCTATTATATGCACAAGCTGTCAGTTCTTCCATTCGCATCATGTGGTTCAGTTCCAATACCCATTCCCGGATCTCAGGGGTGATCACTTGCCTCCAGTATCTTGGAATTATCGCCCTTGCTGCTTCCAATATGGGGCATGCCAGTCCCCCCTTTATGCTTTTTACTGAGCCCGGAAGCATTGATAGTAACTCCAAAATTTAGCGTAATGGTAAACATGCTTTTAGATCTTCACAAGATCTAAAAATTAGTGGTGTGGAGATGAGAATTATTCCTTTGTATTATTTGCAGATACCAAATGTCATGTCTTGGCCTTGGAACTGTCCAAACAATTACGGTGGCCCACGGCAGTCATGTTGTATATGGATTCCCTGCCATAGGGATGATGTACTGGTGTCAGAGATTCTAACTCTGACCACACCATTAAATCCGGTGGTCCATACCCTACGCACACTTCAGAGGCAAGTGCTTTACTTACACCCAGTAAGGTTTTGCCCCTAAAGGTGATTAGTCAAGGCACAAATTGTGTGTCTGGTGTGTGTGGGCACTGGGAAAGGTTGTTGCACAAGTATTCTAGCTCACAGGATAGCTTGGGGGAATCCCAGAAGAGCATGGGATTTACCTAGCTGCTACCCAACCCTTAAGCTGGGTTCACACCTGGGCGTACAGAATATGCGCGTTTGCCGCACGTTTCGTGCAGGGCGTTTTTACAGCGATTTGCGGTAAAAGAAACGCACCACAAACCCGCGTTTCCGAGGGCTATCCGGCTGTATCCTAATGGATATCCGCGGCAAATACGCCCCAAAGAAGCTCCTGTACTTCTTTGGGCGTAGGGCGTTTTACATCGCGTTCGTACGTGCTGTGAAACACCCAGTTGGGAACCATGCCCATAGGCAATTATTGGTTCTCACATGTTGAGCTTTTTACAGCGCGTAGGAATGCGCTGTAAAACGCCCACGTGTGAACCAGGCCTTAGAGTGGACCAGATTGTATATAAGATATGCATCTGCCTGTGTGCATCCTGTCATCTAGATTTTGTAGTCTCCCTCTAGTGGTGGCTAGTGTTATTGCAAACTGGTTCACAGCCTTGCTCTACCTCCCTAAACCAAGTTCTTTCTCAATCCTCCTCCCCCAACCAAAGGTCTCACTCCAGTTAGCAAGTTGTTATGGATGTGATTTTTTGATAGGTTGCTATTGGCTACTACACTTTTCACATCATGATTGCTTATTGAGCTGCCTTCTGAATAAGCTAGACTACTATTCAAGAACTTCTGAAGGTAGCTGTATTAACTAATATAATTTCTAAGCAAATGCAGAGAGCAAATTAATCTCCTTGTATTTTTTCAACAATACAACTGTATAAGGCAATAAAGGAATTTCAATTGGTCTGTGTTGATCTTCCATAAACACGCATCCATTGTTACACAAGCTGACCTTAACCAGAGATGTGTTAGACTGAATATTTAAAGTGTCATATATAATTTAATGAGGTTATTCTCCGGGGTAATGCTTTTATGAACTTTTAGGAGATTGAGATGGGTTTTGCTAATAGAATTGTTTTGTTCTCTGTGTATTATACAACATGTGGTCTTTATCTGATAATACTTCAAGATCTTCTGCAAAGTTAATGTACAAACACATATGTAAACATTTTAATGTAAATTTTGACTGAAAACTCTCTGTATAACAAATAAGTTTGCCGAAAATATCTCTTTTCTTCTTTCCTGTTTGTTCATATTGTGATTTTTTTTTAGAAATGAATTGGGCAAGCTTGATTTCAGTGGGGCATTGTACAGTAAGGTGGAGGTCAGGTGGGCAATTATGTGGCTGGTGACACATCGACAGTGACAAAATCACCCAAGGGAGGGAACTAGTAACACTAATGAATTCGCTGGCCCAAATTGCTGCTGTGTCTTGCAAGCTAGTGAGGGTGTAACATGGTCTAGCCAGTTAGTGAGCAACTCCAAATAACATTAAGGGGTCTATTCACAAAGATGCCGAGGGCAGCCGAGTGAATGACCGATCTGAAGTGAAGTGAGCCGAACACTGTTCGGCTATTCACTTCAGTCTGGTACGAGTCCGGTGGCTCTGCTGCTGTCAAAAAAAAAGAAAAAACAAAAACTCTCCCGGGCGCTCTGGGAGCCTCCCGCTCCCGGCCGCCCAGGAGAGAAACACCGCTGTGTCTTTTTTTTCTTTATTCTGACACGAGCGATGT
>NW_017306298.1:515479-540798 GCF_000935625.1 Nanorana parkeri
GACATCGATCGTGTCAGAATAAAGAAAAAAAAGACACAGCAGTGTTTCTCTCCTTGGCGGCCGGGAGCAGGAGACTCCCAGGGTGCCAGGGAGAGTTTGCTGTTTGGAGATCAGTGTCCCTGGTTAGCAGTTCACGGCTGGCTCCGCGTAAGATCACGGCTGGCTTCGCCCAGCTGTCAGAAGCAGGCTGTCGGCAGGCCAATGGCCGACCGCTCGGCCAGCTTCGGCTTTCAGCACGGCT
The DNA here is from genome assembly GCF_000935625.1 of Nanorana parkeri. NCBI lineage: Eukaryota > Metazoa > Chordata > Amphibia > Anura > Dicroglossidae > Nanorana > Nanorana parkeri. The sequence goes on from NW_017306298.1 coordinate 515,721, forward strand.
CAGCCGAGCCGATGCATATGCGTTCGGCTCGGCTGAGCCGCTCGGCCATGATCGGGAGCTGTACGGGCTATTATGAATAGCCCGTACAGCACCCCTTCGGTTCTACTGAACCGAAGGGGTCCTGGGGCCGAAGCTAGCGAAGGATCGGCCACTGGCAAGTTGTCACTAGGGACAGGATTGCTTGTCTGACATCATCCTAAAACTAACGGGTAAAGTCTCCAAAATCACCATTATACCAACTCAAACATGTTCAAGGGCCAGGCTTCACCCCTCTTGCAGTTGTAGCCAAGCTAAACGCTCTTGCATGTTTTATAAGTTCACCAAAAATAAAAGAGGAGAAATAAACTCTCTTGCATGTTCTGTAGGTTCACCAGAAATAAAAGGTGAGAAAGACAATGGCATGGTATGAGAGAATTATTTTGGCGTAGTGCGTCATCCAAGAGTGTAGTGGATAGCACACCTGCAATGAGATCATGCCCTGTGCCTCATTCTGACAGTTGTTCTAGCTGTTCACCAGTCTATCCAAATGTAAAGAAGAAAGGTTTTTCCTCAAAGTTACACTTGAAAGTGTATGTAGGTCAAAACTTAATTTTTTCTTTTTGGATATAGAAGGAAAGTGTTAAAACCCCTAACAAGTTTTTTTTTTGCTGTCTGTATCGTATCCTGCTGGGGACCCTTTCCTTCAGTTCCTGCCTTGGAGAAGCACCAGAAATTGAGGGAAAATCTCTCCAAAGTGAGGGGAAATCCCACCTTAGATAGTTGGCATTAAAACACTTGTTCCCATGGGAAGATTTCCCCTCACCTCTCAGCTCCTGCAACTGTTGTTTATAGGAGCCGATTGTTGTCAATAAATAATGGGAATACAACAGGAGTTACTAACCCTCTAGTAATCCTTTACAGTATGATTGTACAGCACACATGCTTTCATATCTGTGCACTTCAAACTTCAGCCAGATATTAAAAAATACCAATAAATGCAGGTAATGAAATTCAATGTATTCAAGTATAATTACTTGAATCTGACTTTATTTAATTCTCCTGTACTGCCTTGTACAGCAAAGCACAAACTGGGGTAGGGAGTGGCAGTACTTGGGACCAGTCAGGTGTCCTGCATGAACATATTCAAACAAGTAACCTGCTGACAGCAGTTGAAATGACTTAAGAAATCTGTTACTTCTCCTCTGCTGTCCAATCACAGGCTGGGGACAGGAGGGTGATCTAGTTACTTAATTGTAGTAGAGAAAAGTTAGGTTACCAGGCCAGTTTTGCTGTCTGGCAGGACTGTCTACATCTTAGCACCAAGTGGATGAAAGTATGAATGTTTTGGCAGGTAATATATCTCTCATGTATGTATTTCAACTGGCTATTTAGCTGTTTGGTGGAAGTGCAATGGTCACAAATTGAAGGGTCCATCTGGTGGTATGGTGCTTCCTCTTTTTGGTGTTAGTTGTTTTATCAGGGGCTCAGTCCCTTGTGAAAGCAGGTAATGGTCAATTGAGTGATGTCATCTCATTGAAAGGGCATGACTGGGAATAGAACTAACATCTATCAAGCCTTTACGCTAGCAGACACTACAGACCCACCATTGTAACCAATCATTGTTAATTTAATACCAGTTTAATTTGGCTTATTATTCACTGAATTGTTAAACCTATGTTGCACAGTCTGTGTGGGGGGACCATATTGACAAAGTCATCATTCCTCAAGGCATAGCTCAATTTGTAGCCCTTCTATCATTCAATAAAAATGAACGTTAGAGCTGGGGTTCTGCATTAAGGTGCCCATACACTGCACGATTCTCGTACGAGAATCGCGGGAAATCCCGCGATCGTACGAGAATCGTGCAGTGTGAATGAAGACGTGCGACCGTTTCTACTGTACGGTCGCACATCTTTTGTCTAAGGAGCATGCTAGAAAACCAGCCGAAAATCTTACGATTTTCGGCTGGTTTGAACGATGCTCGGGAGACAAATGCCGAACAGGCCGGTGTGCGCACGCGCACACTGCCCGTTCAGCATTGCAGTTATCGGAAGCCCGCCCCTCAGGGGGGCGGGCTTGCGATGATCGCAAGTACGATCTGCCTGTCCAAGATAGGAAGATCGTACGTTTTTTTAATTACTTTACAACCATCGCAAGACTAAGGTCGTGGTTGTAAAGTGTATGGCCACCTTTCGTCTAACAGACATAAATCACCTGCATTGAAAAGCATGGACATAACTTTCCGGAGAAACATCTTGAAATATGAATACTGTTTATGTAAATGGGGTAGAATCTAACCACTTGGTTGCAAATTGCTTTTTTTTTACCTTGTGTCACGGATAGTTACTGTCATCTGGTACAGCCAACAGCCAAAGCATAATACTTGATAGTCTCCTCTAAATATGGAGCATTAGTCAGTACGAGGGAAGATTCGCTGTGATTCTATCTTGCATTCTGCTCAGGTTCCAGCATAGGTAGGCTTCCACTTGCCGTTGAGCTGTGCTCTTTGCTTTTTATTAGTTTTCCCTTTTTAATGAGTCTTCTCCTGCTTACACCAAATTCAGGCAGCGGACACTTTTTACTTTCTCACATACTGATATGTTCCTAATATACAAACACTAATATCATTTGTGGCCTTTATTAAAAATCAAAGAGCAGAGACTGGTTGAACTGTTTTCCTTATCAAGCAATTCTGCAGCATAGGAAATGAAAATCAGTTCATATAATAATCAAGGTTGTTTTTTCCTATGAACAAATGAGGATGCCTTTCTTTAAAATAGATCTAAACCTAATCACTAAAATCTCATAAAGGCTTTAAAATATAGTTTCAAAAGTTGTATTCAATCATTTAAATCTGCAATTTTCATTAAAATAATACCTGGTGATGCTGCCATAATGGTCCTTGTTCAAGCACTTCCTGTGATGGGTGACATGTCTCACAATTGTGCTCCTACGTTGTCACCCTGTGCCTACGGTGAACACTATAAAGCAGCTGTGTACACACACATTTCACAGTCATTGTCAGCTGTTGTCACCATCAGGAAGTTGGTCCAGAGCAATGCAGTGCAGCTAATGCTGGAGGGGGTACATGTAGACAGAAAAGGGCTGAAAGACACTGTCAATTTAATAAAATCACATTGTGAAATACCGAAAGCTATCTATTTTCCTATCCTATTTATGTGAACAATACCGAAAGCTGCAATATTGATGTGCCCTATTCTTTAGGCAATCATTGCCTTGCCCTGATGAAATCTGTAGATTAGGTGACAAGAAGGGCTGGATTTCGGAATATCTAACTTAGGCTATAGCCTATGGCAGCACATGGGCACCAACACAATTTTAGCTATTAATAACACATCCTAGTGCATAATAAATGGTTATCTGCCAGCCAGTGCAATCCAACTTAATCCTCCTTTTCCTGCCCCAGTGCAGATTGTGCCTTTTTGTTATAAGAATAACAGCTGGTCCATATGCCAAGAACTGAACTTATAACAGAATAGGGCAAAAGTTGGTCCAACTCTTCTACTGTACTGTTCTATTTGTACTGATGCAAAGAAGGGACTCTACCTCTTTCTGCTTGTCCATCTCCAGGCTTGTGGTGCCTTATGTGGCTGTTTACCTACTGCTGACCTAATTCACTGCACTGGCCTTTCACTTTACATCTAGTCTACCACCCACTTCACATAATTTCTTCCCTCTGTGATCTTTGTCCATTCTCCTGCTGCTTCAGTGCTACATCTTTCAACAGTAGGGGTCATAAGGTCCTTTAGACTTCAGAAGTCTGTGGCCAGAGGAGGTAGAAAATGCTTCAGGCTCAGTAGTAAGGGAGAGTAAAAATGCCCCAACATTGGTGGTCAGTATAATAGAAAAAATGCGTAGTTCGTGTGGCCATTTGTTGGAGGAATAATGCACTATTGTTGGAGTCAGTGGGAGGAGTAGTGCCCCATCAACAGGAGCAATAGTGCCCAATTGGGGGAGAAAATGTACCCCATCAATGGTCAGGGTGGGATGAATTGTGTCCATTGTTGGTGTCAAGGGGAGGGATTAGAAGGATAAGCCACCAGCACACAAGAGTCCCTTTATCTTCCCGTTATTAATTAATTTCAGATAAACCTGGTATCACATATAGATGCAACGTTTCAGAACCGTATATGGTCCCTTAATCAGGCAAAGGAAAGTGTGACAACCAGTCTAACCAACATAGTGCATATATAGGGCATATACTGTATATAAAGTGACAAATAAGAAACAAAATTATGTGGACAACCGCTCCTGACGTCATAATGACGTCACTTTCCCGCCAATTGCAGATCAAATCTAAACAGATACAGCACAAGAGCATAGATATAATACATACATGAATAGATCAGCCATGGCATAAGTATAATGTTTACATGCACTGTGGTAATTACAGGGATCTGTTGCCTGGATAGTGAAGGGTTACAAAAAACCGGTGGCACATACCAGTAAAATATTTGTCCCGGTCTGCATTTCCTAGGTGACTGTGACACTGCTTTCATTGTCACTGTGGATCCCTGCCCCGTTCACTCATTGGTGTAGCATGCGTGTCACCGTCCATCCCATGACAGCTGTGCCATAGTCAGATCCCAACACAAAGAGGGCCATCTCATCCTGCCTACCAGACGTGGCTGTGGTGTGGCCACTTACAATGTTTGATAGGGAGGAATTAGGCCCCATTAATGTTGTCAATGGGATGAATTATATCCCATCGTTTGCAGCAAAAGGCGGCATCCAGGGGCCAAAGTTTGGAGACCACAGGTCTACAGCATTTCACAGACCACTAATGAAGGATTCTGACTTGGATTCTAACTCAGCCCAGCTGTATCACTAAAATAAGTAGTCAGAGACAAGACCTGGCTATTCGTCATTGCCAGCAGGCGTCTACCAGAGAGCATCTGCATAAGATATTTACAGTAGACCATGTATACTGGCTTTTCTCAGCTGGAAGGAGCAGTGGCTTTACTGACTGAAACTGCTAAATTGTGGAAAATCCAGCAACCATGCAGAACAAAAAACATATCTTCACCACTGTCCAGGGGCGGACTGACCATTTTGTCCGTCGGGCACTGCCCGAGGGCCCGCGGCCTTCAGGGGGCCCGTCACGGGCGCCGCATAAGGTGGGGTCGCAGGCGGCAGATGCATACAGAGTCTCCTCTCTCAGCCGAGCTGCAGCTGCAGGCGGCTGTCTGATGGGTCCTCACGGCCAAGGCCCAGGGCTGCCCCCTGCTGTGCCTGTAGGCTTTTTTTTAATTCTCTGCTCCCTCCACAGTTTTCGGCGGCTGACGGGCCCCCTCATCTCTGCGCCAGGAGTATCAGGTCTTTCCGACACTCCCGGCGCAGAGACGAGGGGGCCCGTCGGCCGCCGAAAACGCACTCTTTATGGTGTGACTGGGCCCTTAAAGGAGAACTATAAGGTGAGTGATTTCCACTCATCCTCATAGTTAGAGCCGATGTGTGACAAAGAAGCTGTCACAAGTCGGCTCTATCGATCGGGAAGTGAGCAGAAACATGCACCAATCCGCTCACTTCTCGATCAGCAAAATCCCGCTCCAATGACATCATTGACCTTTTATGGCTACATGCCTATATTTTGTAAATGGAACTTACCTAATATTGCTATGTGGCCATATAAGGTGACTTCAGCACATGCATCTCGCTCCTTTATTTACATGCAGCTATAGGACGGGGAATGCCCGGCCTGCAGCTGATTGGGTGAAAGTCCCCTGAGCACTTTTTTAAATCGGAGTACCTCCGCCTGCCTCTTTGGCTATTCACTGCAGCCCTATATGGCTATTTTTACCTGTGCATCGGCTGTATTCGGCTCACTTATCTTCCCTTCGGTTCAGCAACGAACAGACTCAGCACGTTCAGCCAAACCAAAGGAAAGAACCCATTAGCCTCAGCCGATTCAGAACGTTCAGCAGTTTATTTCCTATTCTCATAGAGCCGAACAGCAGAGAGTGAATTACGGCTCGGTCATTATGTTCGCTACCTCATAGGTAGCGAACAGAGTGAAAATGTCATTGTAAAAATAAAACGCAGGGCCCCAACACCAAAAATTGGGGAAAAAAAGATGGGTCCCCCTAATATTCCCAACCAGACCCTTAATCCGAGCACTGGCCTGGCAGAGCAGGAAAGGGGGGGGGGGTGGAGGGGGATCCCCCCATCCCTGCACCATGCCCTCGGCATTGGGAGGGTGCTTTTACCCCCTACAGCCAACTGGTACACAGATAAGCTAAATGTTTGTTAATAGGTAGGCCACTTGAATACATTTTTAGACTTAACTCCAAAGTTTAGTGTCACTTTAAGCATGCAAAAACATATCTGTAAAAAATAAGTCAAGGCAACTGGACTTGCTGTATTTTTCTTGAAGATGTTTCACTGGTCATCTATACATACATCAAAGTCCAAATCCCATTCGCACTGCCACGGTCCCAAAACCACAAGGTATATGTGGTGCCCAGGTGACCACACGGATGGGGCCGTGCAAACCACTAATAGTAAATAAAAGTAAATCACCGGCACACACTTAAAGGGTTTTTTAAAGTATTGATATGTTTATTCAATACCCAAATGTCACATACTGTCATACGGTGCTAACGTTTTGGGTCCGCACAGGGATCCTTCATCAGAGCGACAGTGACGTTCTGATGTCGCTCTGATGAAGGATCCCTGTGCGGACCCAAAACGTTAGCACCGTATGACAGTATGTGACATTGGGTATTGAATAAACATATCAATACTTTAAAAACCCTTCAAGTGTGTGCCAGTGATTTACTTTTATTTATCTATACATACATGCCAGTATATTCCTGGCTCCCTGCTCTGATAAGCCCCCTCTTATTTTCTCACATCTGTGTTTATTATTTTTGACTTGAGCTCCCATCTAAACCCACTGTTTGTTCTACACCCTTATCTCTCTCTGCACTGGTCCTGGTGCTATCATCAGTTTATATGAAAATAAATAAATGAAAATACAAAAAAAAACACACACTATTCATATGTGATATAAAAGTGTCTCATTCCTGTAAATTAAGTATTTAAATACAACAGTGTTCAAATTAAAAAAGATTAATAAATCATCTTATTGCTAGAATAGGTTTACAGTACATTAGGTGAGTCAACACTTTAGATTAGAAACTTGCTCTGATATTATCTAAGTCTACTGGTGATGTTTATACTGACTCCACTCCTGGAAGCGGTAAGCAGTTGTGCATTCAACTATTTATGTGTAATAAGCACATAGAAACACCTGAACAACCTTCCAAGTGGAATTGGCTCTGATATGAATTGCTATTCCCATCTCTATCCTTGCTTCTATGTCTCCTCCAGGGACTGGTCTCCTGGGCAGCTCACAGGAAAAGATTTCAGGATCTGCAAGCTTTCTATGTGGTTGTTCCCTGAGTCACCTGCACAGCTGCCAAAGCTCAGAGGGAGCTTGTTACCGGGTACTGGCTTTTAGCTCCCACTGCATCATATTTAACTCCTTTCAGTACCTGACAGCTAGTAGTGCTAATCATGTATTATGGTACAATAGTTTGCAATTTGCAAAATCTGCTGAAAATGTTGCACTTTGATACATGTAACAAGGGATGAGCTTCAGGTTCCAGTTGGAAGTGAGTTTAAGGCAAACCCAAGATGTTCGTAGTTTGCGGTCCCGGCAAAACTGCAGCAATTCACCAGCCACCAATAACTGTAATGATAATGCAGTGTGAAGGCCTTTGAACTTTGGTCAGCTGTCTTAGAATGCCCAGTAATGGTGGTTGTGTTATGTGCCAAGCCCCTCACTATGAAAGGATGGGCACGGAGCAGCCATGGTGTCAGTGTATTGAAAGTTGCTGTAGGGAACGGATAGGGGAAGCTGTCAAAATGTTTAGGGAAAAATGAGGGTCATTTAGGAAACTGTACTTTAATTTTGATTGCTAGCTCTTTGGGCAATGGACCCGTTTGCTACTTTTTTAAAATTATATTTCGTTTTTGGTAACGGCTGTAACTTTTAGCATACTATCCCATCCATTTCAAAAGAAGCAGAAAAAACAGATCCACGCTTAATAGGTCCTTATCAGGCATGATATATTCTTAGTCAGTACCGATATGTTTCGGCTGCCGATATATCGGTGCATCCCTAGTAGTAAGGCTTTCCTTTCACAAAAGTGGGCTTGTGTTTCAGGGGGCATTATTTGTGGGTTTTCATTTATTTGGAGGGTATATTGATTTTTTTTCTTGTATGGCGATAGGGCCTTTTTCAGGTTAAGTTGCTTTTCTTGCAGCAAGACTTCCCTTTGAAAAAACATGGGGGCTTTTGTTTTAACGGTTGGTATTTGGGGGCTTTTGTTTCTTTTGCAGGTTTCTTGATTGTTATTTTATGTGGATAGGACCTATTTTCGATTTTGGGGTGCTCAAAGCGCAGCATTTACTTAAGCAAAAACAGCATGCTCCTAAAACTCTTCACATGATATCACTAACATTCAATGCACCCCCTATGCTCACAGATAAAATAAAAGTAAGGCATACACTAGTTAGGCCTATTATTATTTATTAAAACTGTCCCACTGTTGGCCAATTTTTCACTACTGTGGTTTCTGTGGTCTCTTCATTCTTGTTCTAAAACCCCTACCTGTGCTCTTTGTCTGTAGTAACTTTGGGCCTAAAATTGGTATTTAAAATTGTCCTGCTGCTGGCCTACTTTCAACTGCTGTATCCTCTCCAGTCTCTTAGTTCTTGTAGTAAAACCCCTTAAGGTGATCTTTTTTTTCTATTTACATTGGGCCTAAAATTGCTTTTTGAAATTGTCCTGCTGACCTGTTGAGGGACAAGGGTCTCATCCCCACATCATGTGGGAGTTTGTGTGGGGACTTACAAGGATCTCAAAGCCACCTTTATAATAAGGGGGCCCCCAGATATCCACCCCCTCTCAGGAAAAAGAGTACAGGGGTACATTAGAGCCCCTTATTCATTTTTCCAAAAAAATAGAAATCTAAATAAACACACAAACACCTTGAAAAAGTCATTTATTAACAGTACACACACAACAAAGTACAAACATGACTACTCGTTGATGTTTCTCTGCCACCAAGATGACCACTCGCCGGTCGGGTTTTGTGACAATGTTTTCCAGCCATTAGATGATTGTTCCTCTGCTCCTCTATCCTGGGTCATGTCATTGGTAGTCTTTGGCATTGATGACCCTATCCTTGCTGAACTATACACACGCACACACATCCCCCATGGCAGTGTCTTAATCCTCAAATTCCATGGGCTTCAACGCTAAAGGTGCAAGGTCCAGCTTCATGCTAGTTTCACAAATTCTCCCACATTCTAAACCCAAGTCTATTCACTTGTCCATACCTGTAAAACAATGGCCATTGTGTTTCCTTTTTCATAGGCTTTTTTTATATTTTTCCCCATCTGAATTCAGACTGTATTGCCTAGCAAAAGAGAGTGGCAGGAGATGGGTCAAACTATGTTGACACTCTGATAGGTTAGAGCAAAGGTTCTGAACAATGATAGGTTCATGGCTTAGCATTGCTCATTATAGAATATCTACTATAACAGTTAAGAGTATTAAGAAGTAATGAATCATATTTCAAACAGATCTGAGCTGAATGTTTAGTCAGCTATAAATATAAGACATTTCAGAGAACAATTTAAACAATTATGTAGTACTGGTAATAAATGTGCACATGTCAAGGTGTACTCGAAGCTGTGCTTCATTTCCCATGCAGAGATTTTTTTCTGTTTTTCTTGTCAGCTGAGACCATGGGATGTGGAGTGAAGACGGGGTTGTGGATGATCAGATAGAGTGAAGTATGAGACCAGAACCAGTGACATCCCACTGTGAATTGCAAGGCTGTATGTGCCTTCATGATGTGTATGGGCACGTATGTTTGTTTTTTTCCGTGGTAGCATGCACCCTGGAGTAACCCTGGTGTTAATACATAGTGAGCAGCTAAACAAGCATTGTCCCACTAGAACTGGAAACAAAAGATACGCCAAATACTGGCAGGTACAATTAACAGGTAAAGCTCACAAAATGGAGGGAAAAAGGAAAATTTATAAGGAACATTCATGTTAATTATAGGATATGGAATGCTCTCTCTCCATAATATATATGTACCCCTAAGAAGCCTCTGGATAGACGGGTCCTTCTTCTGTTCCCCAATGATTGAGCAAAAAAAATCTAACAGTGTCAAGCTACCTTTATGTCACTGCTCTTGTTCAGCTAATCAAACCTTGTAGCGCAAAACAGCAAGGGATGGTGGGATGAGTAATATTCCCTCTTTGTCACATACCTGGATGGAGACAAAGCTGAACAGGGGGCTACTCTTCCACCACTAGTCCAACTCCCCTGGGAATGGACAGGTGAGAAGGACCCAGGGAGGCACAAGTGCCAAGGAAGCGTTCCGCTGAAGCCCTGCATGGGAGCTTGAGCACAGAGACCAGAATAACACAGCCACAGGAACTGAATAAGAGCTGAATAAGCTGTGATCTGGATACTGTTGCAGTACGAGGTACCTGAAAACACTAGACCAGAGTACTAGAAGCAGCTCCTGTAGCATCTTCACTGGTATAAAGCATGGTAGTAAGTTATCAGACATTGTGGGATACTGCAATGCCTATATGCAGGTAAGATTTGATAGGGTGCCTTACACCAATCCACATAACATACCTTTCAGAGCCAAAACTGTGTACTACAGATATGGCCATTCTAGGCATCAAATAGTAAAAATGGGCCTGAATAGGTCAAGCTTGCAATTGTATTGCTCTCCACTGTCCCTGATTTGGTGGGACTGTCCCTCTTTTAGAACCAAATGCCTTTGTCCATGTTCCCTCCTTGGTTGTCCCCATTTCTGATCTTTGGGAAATGTTCTTTTAACACCCTGTTACATCTCTAGAACAAAAATGCAAAGTGTCCCAATGGTACACAGACAGCACAAAACACAGAGGTTACCCTTTAGATACTCTATTTAAAACGTAAAAGGTTTAGGCTATATATGCACTCCATTCCTAATTGTCCGTGTAGCTGGGAGGCATGGTCCTTTCTCGTCACATTTGGTGCTGTAATATGTCCTTATCTCGACTCCCATCTAAGAAAGTTGGGAGGTATGCAATTATTCTGTAACACTAGAACACGACAAATAAGCAACAAAGCTGAAGATTGTCCAAGACTCTCAGGTTCTCCCTTTTGGAAATTCAATCTTCAGTTACAACGAAAGCAGAGCATAAAATAACCTATTACCTCCATCTAGAGGCCCAATGTGAAGTCACATCGCAGCATGCAGCCTTATCGGTTCATTTTTCCTGTGACAGGCGAAGGTTAAGGCTATCTCTCCCTTACACTCCTCCAGACACTGATTTACATCAATGCACCGTAGGACAGGTCTGCGGGGACACTGGCAAAGCTCATAAGAATTGCTACTTGTATCAAGGTCATCACATCTCACAGAACTGGTGACATTCTGTACATGTGTAATTACTTCAACCGTTCCCTACTTCTGGCTGCTAAGTTGTACTAATGTATATATTAGACGTGCCACTTTTACAGTACTTATCAACTAGGCCCGTGCATATGGACTTACTGTTTTATGGCTCGTTCACACCATGTGCAGTGTTTGTTTATTTTTGCACCTAATCAGCTCCAGTCATCGCAAGGGGAACCTGATCAATGCCAGTCACCGCACAAGGCACCTGATCAACGTCTGTCACTCGCAAGGGGCACCTGATCAATGCCATTCATCACAAGGGGAACCTGATCAATGTCAGTCACCGCAAGGAGCACCTGATCAATGCCATTCATCACAAGGGGAACCTGATCAATGTCAGTCACCGCAAGGGGCACCTGATCAATGCCATTCATCACAAGGGGAACCTGATCAATGTCAGTCACCGCAAGGGGCACCTGATCACTGCCATTCATCACAAGGAGAACCTGATCAATGTCAGTCACCGCAAGTGGCACCTGATCAAAGACAGTCATTGCGGGGGGAAACCTGATCAATGCCGGTCACCGCAAGAGGCACCTGATTAACCTCAATAACTGCAAGGGGCACATGATCAATGTTATTCACACAAGGAGCGCTTAAACAATGTCAGTCACCGTGAGGGCCACCTGATCATCACCAGTAAGCACAAGGGCACCTGATCAATGTCAGTCAAAAGAAAGGACAGCTGATCAACATCAGTCACCCCAAGGGCACACCGAAAACATTTTTGCATTTTTTTCCTACTGCACCAGAGCTCACCGGAATTGACTGTCCATATCTGCAGAGCTGCGGTGCATTGACATGAATTAAATGCCCTTTGTGATGTATCAATACAATTAAAAGGATCTAATTTCCCTAAAATAGAACTATGCCCTTACATTAAACAATATATGCCGCAGCACATAATTATAAGTGCATCTGCACAGTTTTCTCTTAGTCCCCCTGTTGATCCTGGCAGTAAGGTCCACCTAATTCAGCTTCTTGTGATGGGGTGGCAACGATGCTGCATCACTCCTAAATTCAGAGCAGAGTTGCCACTCTCAGATAGGTTGTGCCTGTTTACACTGCAGTGGGGTGAGAAGATGTTGCAAGGGGCATGAATATCACAGTGTCACTACTTATTCACAAGCCTGTAGCTTGTTAGTCAGCTCCTGGTCACAACTAGTCCCACCCACTGCTTTACAGATTGACAACACTGCCTCTGTTGCTGAATCTCTTCCAGTGTGAGCTGCAGTGTCTGTTGGGGGGAGCATGTGAGACACAAATGAAGGAGGATTTGGCTCGATCAGGGAAGGCGAAGGATGTTTTTGGCCTATTTTATGAAGCTTGCGCATCACATAATAACTGTACTTGTTTAGACTGTCATACAGGAGCCTTTCAGGGTACTTTAACTGCCTTTGCTAACATTCTACGGTTGTACTTTGACTCTATCCATAGGAGAGAATAATGTATTAGCAGTTGTGACCTTCATTTTTCTGCACCTATTCTGGATCAGTAACTTAAAGTATGGAAGACATAGACAGACAGGCAACTAGCACTTTTTAAAAAGTATTTTTCTCATAACAGCTTCTCAATTTTAAACTGATGTTTGATCGTTTCTGACTTCTGGAAAATCATGCAAAAGAAGAAAAAATATTTTAATTTAGGAGCATAAAAACATAGAAGAGTGATGGCAAAAAATGTCCAAGTGGTCCATCGAGTTTGCCCTTTTTTATATCTTGCAATTTTTTGTGTTTTTCTGTTTTTGTGGTGTTTTTTACCTATTTATCTGAGTGTATGTCTGTTTATCCCAAGCATGTTTATATTCACTTACTGTGGACTGACTCACAACCTCTGCTGGGAGTCTATTCCAAACATGAATTACTCTCTCAGTAAAATAATACATCCAAAGATTAGTTTTTAACTTTCCTCCTGCCAGTTTCAGGTCATTGTCCCCCAGTCTTAGCTTTATATTGAAAATACTGACCCCCAGAAATGTATTTACACTCTTAATGTCAATCTTGTCTGTCTTTTCTTTTCTATCCTTCATGCTGTACATCGAAAATTACTGAAATGTTTTATTCCTCAGACCTTGCACCATTTTTGTTTCCTATCTCAGGACTTGTTTTATCTTATCAATATCTTTTTGTAGGCAAGGTTTCCAAAACTGCATGCAGTATTCTAGATTAAGTCTAACCAAAGCTCAGTGGAATTAGGACATCTTTTCTCCTGCCGGTGATCCCTCTATTGAGTACGAGTACCGATATTTTTTTTCCGGTACTCACCGATACTGAATACCGATACTGGAAGTCCCATTAAGGAAGCCAGGTGGCGTGTAAAGAATCGCCACCTGTGTTCCCGATTAGTAGGGAAGCCATCTCCATGCTTCCTCATCACCAAGTGACGAGGGAGCATGTAACCGGCTTTCTGGCCAATTACTCACCGCCCGGCTTCCTCATTGGCCAGCTTCTCGACCAATCAGAAAGCCAGACGGCGAGTCATTATACGGCGCCCCGCTTCCTGATTAGCAGGGAAGGCGGATCATGCTCACTCATCACCAATCAGGGAAGCCGGACCATGCTCCCTCGTCACCAATCAGGAAGTCGTGGGCGGGTAATGACTCCCTGTCCAGCATCCTCATTGGCCATCTTCCCGACCGATCCGGAATCTGGGCAGTTAGTCATTACATGCTGCCCGGCTTCCTGATTACCCAGGAAGCAAGCTCCATGCTCCCTCGTCATTGCAATAATTTAAAAATGAACATTCCCAATATCATGCAACATTTTCAAAAAATTATTTGATTTAAAAGGAATTAAAGAAGATCTCTGGAATTGGCCAAAACCAGAATATATATTTCCATTGTCATTGGATTAATACAGTATGTACAAACACAACACACTGTAAAGATTGTGTACAGGCATAGACTTTCCCATGTCCTAGATATCACTAATGACTTTTCTCACTGTGCAGTCCATGAGACAGATGTGGAATTATGTAAGCTATAGTATCCTGAGCATCCTTGTTAGAATGTCATCATCCGTTGGTACCAGAGATAACAGGAAAATTTTATTTTATACTTACCGCAAACTTTCCTTTCCTGACTGCTAAATGGCAGCACAGGACTATTGTGTGCTGACATGGAGCAGTCAAGGAAAAATTATTTGTAAGGCTTAATAAAAAACGTTTGGAAAGCAAGGGATGTCATATTACGTTTTTTTTTGTGTATCTTAGACCTGCCAGCTATAAGGGGGAAAGGAGAAAGTGTCTGGTAAAAAAAATTACATATATACAGGTGAAACTCTAAAAATTAGAATATCGTGCAAAAGTAATTGCAGTAAGTGCTGCAAAAGGGGCCCAAACCAAGTACTGAGTACATATGCATGCTTGTACTTTTCAGAGGTCCAATATTGTTCTATGTACAATCCTTGTTTTATTGATTGCATGTAATAATCTACTTTTTTGAGGTTGTGGATTTGGGGTTCTTGGGGTTTTCATGAGCTGTAAGCCATAATCATCACAATTATGACAAATCACGGCTTGAATTATCTTGCTTTGCATGTAATGAGTCTATCTCATATATTAGTTTCACCTTTTAAGTGGCATTAGTGAAATAAATGAACTTTGCACGATATTCTAATTATTCGAGTTTCACCTGTATATATAATATTTTTTTTGGGGGGGGATGTGTTTGAATTTAAACATAAACAGCCAGTCAACGAGTTAACCCATCTACTGTAAGTCTATTCATAACTGAAAGTGGACCTGTAGCCCTTTTAAAAACATTTCCCCCTGTTGGGATCACCGATAAAACAGATTCCCACCTTTTCTGCATACAGTCCAGGTGATCGCAATAGAGTACCATGTTTAATGTACATATTCCCTGTTATGATCATTTTCCATGTATGAACCGTTATCCATACATGCGCACTATGTTTGAGTGCATGCACTAAATGCTTTGTATTTGTGAAAAATAAAAATCTTTTGAAACTAAAAAAAAAAAACATTTCAATCAGGAAGTTTTTTTTATTGCAGAGGAGACATTGTATCTGGTCTATTTAATAAAATTTGCATAGCTATTCATCCAGCAAAATTGCAGGTACATTCATTCTGTGTGAGTTAACCAGTTCTCTTTTTGTTGAATGTTCTTTCATACAGAATGGAGTGAATAGGGAAAATACCACATTATAGCCTTTAGATGGCGCTGAGGATCAGAGGAAATATATGCATGTTAGTAAGGGGATTCAGTGTTACAGTTCAAGAGAACGCTGGAGGGAATGAGCATGTGAATGTAATCATTGCTACTATGGCATGTTAATGAAACCATTATTACTATGGGAATAGCAATTGTTACATTGACATGCTCATTCTCTCCTGCATTCTCCAGGTGATTATAGTGCTGCTTTAAATATTCATTTTGGGTGGACTAGCCCATAGACTAATTTAGTTTTTTCTCAGATGTTCAGGCCAAAAGGCATCATTAAAAAGGGCAATAAAATGAATGCAAAAAAAAATACATGTTTAAAAACTGAAGGAGCAAAATGTTTCTGGTAATATATTTAGAGATCTAAGATTCTTTATGTCAATAAAATATAATGAATGTTCTTATTCAATATGTATAAGATCACTCTAAGTCATTGTTGGCTTTGACCACTGCCCCATCCCTACCCCACAAAGTGGCATTTGAACCTCATGTTTAAAACAAAATTGACTTAAGGCAAACACTGTTTATTAGTTTGACTTTAAATGGCATTATTGATATTTATTTGAGGAATGGTTTGTACTGATCTGCGGTAATTAATTGCTTTGGCCGAAATTAGGAGCTTAATATCACCTACTAGTGGATAAATCTGTGTACTACTTTGTGCTAATTCTCTGTTGTCTTGGAAAGGAAACCTGAGAGAAATACATGCAATTCCTACAGGCTATACATTTCCAGCGAGTTTAGGGTACATCAACTAAAAGTATAAACATGTATTCACAGAAGAATACTAGAAACATAAAACACAAGACATTTAAATGGTATGTAAACCCAAACAATAAAGTTCTCTTATTTGGTCTCTTGTGGTCTGTTAAATATACCATCATCATTCACCATACAGCAATTGAGGCACACCAGCAGTTCATTTGCTACAACCAATGGTTTAACAAAAGCCATGGCAGCCCAATCGGTTACTATGCGGCCTTGGAGTGGAAGGAGACTCCATTATGGGACTGGAAAGGTAAATTAAAACATAGAAAATCTGTGTGCATTTGAAGACAACACATATCCATTATTGTATTATTGGGGATCACAGTGCTGTTGACATTGACCCTGTACTCCCAGTGATAAATCCAATCAGGAATGCTGATGTCAGACGTACAGAAGTAGACTTCAGAATGGTTGGTGGAGGAGACTTCAGACTTGTAGTCACAGATTCCCTTTGCAGGATGTGCATTAAGGAGAATTTGATTATCTGAATTAGTAGTCCATTGAGGGACACATATACAGTATATAATCTTAGACAAATGGGTTATACTGCTGCTTTCAGGAGGTTAGGACACTGGTAACCAAAAAACTTTAAGCCAGCCCTCTGTATAACCCCACCTTCAACCTCTGTACCTAAGGTTTTTGCTAGTGTCCTAGGAGCTGTCTAGCAACAAGTGAAGCCATCTTCCTAGCCAATCGGCAAAAGCCGGGAGGCAAGTCATAACGTGCCGCCCGGCTTCCTGATTGGCTAGGAAGCCGGCTTCACTTGTTGCTAGGCAGCCTGGCTTCCTGACCAATCAGGAGGCTGGAAGGTATCTCATGACCCACCGTCTGGCTTCCGGATTGGTCAGAACGCCATGCAGCCTCGGCAAGTGAAGCTGGCATTCTTTCACTAGAACATAGCTTCCCAGGCAATCAGGAAGCCGGGCGACGGGTCATGATCCACCACCCGACTTCCCGATAATTGGGGAACACGGCACCAGTATCAGTACTCGGTATTGGCGAGTACCAAAAAAAATATCAGTACTTCTACTGGATACCGAAAAACCAGTATCGGTGCATCCCTAGTTCTTAGGTATGGTTTTTCTCCTTGAGGTGTTTCTAAATGTCCTGGCCTGGAGCACAGGTTTGGTCTGAGTGATCTCATTTTAGTTATGGGTCTCCTATTGGTGGGCCCTTCTCCATCTAGCCTTCTATATCAGACATTAATTTCTTTGATATTTGGGGTGCTATTATTTCACATTAGTTGGATCTCTAAGAGCCTTTTGCCCACCCCCTCACTTGTGTGTCCTATTGGATGTCCTATTGGTTTAAGATTATCTATTTTTATGGTGTTTCTCAATGGATGATAAAGAAAATAAGTCTTCTTGAATTCCATTGAGAGGCAAAGGTCCCACCATTCTGTGCATTTGAAAATATTACTGCTTGCACACAAAACAAAGGCATGATAGTTGGAGGCGGGGTTATACAAGATGCTGGCTTAACATTTTATGTTAGTGTCCTAACCTTCTGAAGACACCAGTACAAGCCATTCATCTAAGATCATCTACTGCACTATTCCTGTGTCCTTCAATGGACTCAAACAAAAAAAAATATTTTACGGTAAGTTCAAAAATCTTATTATTTACTACAATAACAAAAATATTCAAGAACAAATGTGTGCAAATGTGGAAGATGTATAGAAAATGACTAAATACTCCAATAATAACTCCAAATATGACAATACAGAATACTTTCCATTTAAATGATGAGATTGCCTATAAATAATGACCTAGGTCAGTGAAGGCTAAAAAGGAAGACACAACAAACACTTTCTATGAACCTCATCATTTTGTATTTGGTTATATGTAGAATAACAAGAAATAAGGCATAATTCTTGTACAGGTCCTTGGTTGCATTTTGTATTAAGCGTGATTTGCGTGGGCTGCAAATGTCAGTCCTATTGTCAAGGCCTGAATGTCTAGCCAGGTACTAATCCCTGTTACAGCCAAAACCAGATAAAGTTTAATTCCTAATAAATCCTCAAGGTGAGAGCTGGGTATAAAAGCGACTGATTTACATTGTGTCAATGACTAGGATCCACCAGCACAGGCATAAAGGTAATACTGCATGTCCGCTTTATTTACCATGGGGTTTAATCTATTGTGTGTCAGCATAGCATTAGTCAGTCTCTTGGTTAAGTTATAGTGTTTGTTATTGTGACATATAATGGCAGATTTGAAAATATACCTACTGACCGCCGAAAGAGGAAAGATAAACTGGTTGCTTTAGTTCATCAGAGGCTTATTGGTTTCAATGTTATATATGTACAAAGGAAGGGGAAGGTTAGAATAAGTTAAAGGTTGTCTGTTCAGTCACGGAGTTGGGGTGGGAAGGAGGCGTGTTGCAGAGAAAGACCAGTTCTGCTACCCTACCGGGCAGGACTCAGCGGTGTGGCAGAGTTGTGTAACCCTTAAATCTAGGTGGCAGGAAATTCTTTGATAGGCTCTAAATCTCTCATGCATGTATTTCATCTGTGTATTTAAATGTTTTTTACTGGACTTCAGCTTTAGGTATTAAACATTTTTGTGAAGCCTTTATTAGTACATTGTACTGAACTACGTTATCTCTCAAACAGAATGGAGAAGATAATTCTGTACGGGCTGGTTATGTTCTGGAATGTAATTCTGTGCACAACCTGTGAGCTTTCTAATATTACAATTGTGCTGGAAAAGGAGGAATGTGGAGCCTGCATCTCTGTGAATGCCACTTGGTGCTCAGGATACTGCCACACCAAGGTGAGTGTAATGAGGAGTTTATATAAAGATTCTGTATTCAAAACCTGCATCCTAAAGCCAACACAGCACAGAAGTACAGTGAATACAACTTGCCAGAGGACACCCAGCCTGCCAAAAGATAGCAGTGAATGCTGGGGCTTGTAGATTCCCATTAGAGATAAGCTTGGGCTTGGTGTGAACCCAGTTCACCTGTGTTTGCACAAGCCTGCTGAAAACTTTGACTGTCACTCGCACCTAGTGGCACAATTAGTGGGGGAAGTTGCGGTGGAAGCATTCTCCACCCCTTTGTGATGTATAGCTGTGGGGCAGGTAATGCGCTTCATTGCAACTCAATGGTTCAGGAGGGGGGGAGTCTTGTGAACTGGGTTCACACCAAGGCTCATCAGTATTTCCCAGCAGCTGGAGAGCCAAAGTTTGTCTCTACTTATGGAAGATATATGGTATCATTTGGCAGTAAGAACATAAGTCACATTTATTTAGGAATCAGCATTCCTGCAGGGGAATGGAGTGGTGGGAAAGTGCAAAAAAAAGAAAATTATTAGTGTATGGGGGAGGGGGGTCCTACCAAGAGAACTTAATGGTCAAAGTGACAGGTCATTTTTAATGAAGTGACAGAAATATGGAAGAACATGCAGAAGTGGGGAGATCCGTTCTTAAAACCTGGTTCTGCTGGGTTGAGATGTACCCACTTGGCAAAATACCAAAAACATCTATAACATGGTTAAGTTTTGCTATCGTGCTACACGCCTAAAAATAGAAAAAACTTGGGACAACAGACCCCCACTCCCCAATTTTCACCACCAATGTTTTTTTTTTTCTTTTTCCTTCTCTTTCTGCCTTTTTATTCTCCTTACATCCCTTACTTCCTGCATATATCTCATCCCCTTCCTTTTTTTAAAACCTGAACTTCCCCTAATGCCCTCTTCCCCCAGTCCTCCTTCTTGCTCTTTTTTCACTTCCCCCTTTCCATATGTCTTTCTCCCCCCGAACGTCCCTTTCACACTGGCTGATCAGGAGGGGATCCATGCACATCCGTGTCTGCGATGGAGGAAAGAACTCAAAATTCCAGATCCCATGTCAGTCTATGGGAGTCGGATGTAAATGGACATGTCTGGAGTTAGGGGGTCATCTGTTTACACCTGGCTGCCCATAGACTAGCAGTGGGCCTCCGATTAGGTCCGCCTATAAAACTCACAGGCAGACCCAATTGGACCTCCCATGTGCAAGGGGCCTAAATCTGCTCCCCATCCACCTACTAAAGGCCTCTTCCAAAATACACAAATTAACAGAAATGTGGTGGAGAAGGGTGTCAGATCTAAGAATTGATACAGCCACAAGAGAACTGCATAACCTTTTTTTTCCTCCCACATATAAATGAAAAGCATTGCAAGACAAGTACTTATTGCTTGATAATGTATGGCTTTCCCTTGTCACCAACTTCCTAAATACAGACCTTTCTTTAAATATGGGAAGATCATATCAAAAATGAAAGCGTATGTAACCCCTAACAATGAACTTCTCTTATATTCTCCTGGTTGGTCTGTTAAATATACCATTGAAAGTCTTTTTGTTATATCTATGCAATAAAATGCCTGTAGACCCTGCCAGAATTATTGTTAACTAATAACTTCCTGTGCTCCCTGCCTATTCTGAGTTATTATTATGAATTGTTCTGAGCTATCTCTGGGGATTAAGTAACACCTGCCTCCTATGTTATAGATACTACCACTTACTACTACCATTTACTACCACTTTAATGCATGGAGGAAGCCTTAGCGGACTTACTTGCGCAAAATAATAAAATGCCATTAGTAGATTGCTAAGGGTTAATAAGTGCATTTGATTCAATCATGCCTGTTTTTACGCTGTTTATGAAGCTGTCCACAGCGATCAGTCTCTGTGCTCATAACCTGCTAGCTAGGTCTCAGGCAATGATAAAATATGACATAGTCATGTGAGGGGAGAAGTGGTAAACTGGATACTGTGGTTTACGGAGACAAGTGAGGCAAAGAACACCAGTCAACTTCAGATTACATGCAGCTTCTTCATTGTGAGGATATATCCCCTCCGCTGCACTACAGCACAGTGCAAAATGTTCCAAAAAAGTGTCCACTTTTACAAAAATGTATTTTAGCTGGGAACCGAGGTAAACTTTATCTATGCAGCGCCTTCATAACCATCTTAAATTGTATTGTAACTGTAATGTCTTCCTTATATTGTAAAGTGTTCTACAAGCTGTTGACATGATATACATTTTGTATAATACTAATAATAATAATATACATTTGCATGTACTGTATTTGCACCTTTCTTTATTCTAAATGTTTTCCTCTTACCTTTCAGGATCCAAATTTAATGTACCCACATAAGTCTGAGAAGCAAGGTGTCTGCACGTACACTGATGTCGTTTACGAAACGGTGAAAATTCCTGGATGTGCTGAGAATGTAAATCCGTTCTACACTTATCCGGTGGCTATCGACTGTCACTGCGGACGGTGCGATTCAGAAACCACCGATTGTACAGTGAGGGCTTTAGGGCCTTCTTACTGTTCTCTAAATCAAGACTGAGTAATAGAGATTGTACTGTTATACTTTCCAGACTGTCTTACACATACCTGTCTCTCTTATCAGCTGCAATGCCTAAGCCTCTAACTAGGGTGGGACAACCAAAGCCCTTCAGCTGTTGAGGAACTACAAACTCTAGCATGTCTTGTCTGCCAGGGTCTGCTAATGCATGCTGAGACTTGCATTCCTTTATTCCTCCCATTGGTCCCAATGTTGACCGAATTGTCATGATTTAGACAACCTGTCAACTGGTAAATCAGCCTCAATGGATTGGACAGAATGAAAGACAGGGTTTAATATATTCCTTTCTTCATTTTAAAAGGTTGCATTTCATCAACAGCTGGAGGTCTGCTGGTTATTAATGCCTATTAAGCAATATAATTATGTATATATACATGTAAGAAATGTAAATCAATGATTTCATTTTCTCTAAGGGGGTATATATATAAAGCAACAGCCTTACCCCGGATGTACTTCTGTTTTAACAAAAGAAAAAACAAAGAGAGAGAACTCTGTGCAGCCATATGCTTTACAAATACATTGTGGTCCACAAAAGCAACGTGGAATAACAATGAATAAAGGGCTTAACCTGTCAAAGCCATGTGACCAGTCTCTTTTTTAATTACCGAGTTCTCGCTGCTGCGTTCAGCAGACAGAACTCCACAAGCTCCACACCGTGGCCTGCATTTTGAGTGGTTCTTTAAATGCCGACCATAGTATGGAGTAATCTAGCAGTGTGTATTGGACAGCGATGTCATTCTGAACTACACCTCATGCAGTCCCAATGCCCAGACCCGGCTCTGTAGCTCTCCTCCAGCTGTGATAGTTGGCACTATATGGGCAATATATGTTCATTTACAGGCCTGCTCCTACCAAAATTATGTGGGTGGTGTTTTGGATACAGTGAAAAGGGGTCTACAGTTAGGAGACTTCCCCCTTACCTCCTGTCTAACAGAACAGGAAGTGAAGTAACATTTCTTTATTTCCTGTTTATTTGACAAGCTCATGAACAGAACAGGACGTGAGGGTAAATCTTCCAAACAGGGACACAGGCCGCAGGAAAAACTGATTTACAAAAAGAATCTGGAAGACTTAGAACTTCTGGCAGAATTTTACTGGAGTCTGTGTTCCTATGCGGTCGATCTGTTCCCTCACTTCCTGCCTGAGGAGCTTAGGAAATAAGTATGTATTTCCTATGCTTCTAAGTTGCATCTAGTGGCCACAATGTGGTATTGCATTACATTACATTCAACCATGAAAAGAAAATATACTTAGAAAGTTTGTTCATGCCTTTATTCTTACAGAATTAACGTTCACAGAGATCCTCAGGGTGAATAGACCCCTGGGTGTTGTGGTGTTATATGATGTCCCTATACTATGGATGCCATCTGGGACAGTTCCGCATCTTGGTCCTCTGTTGCGATGATGTTGTGTTCCAGGGTCCCAATATCACCCTTATTTCAGTTACTGAACATGCACAGTGACTCAATAAAGGGTATCAGCTGAGGTGATCATGGCCGCGGGTGGGTTAATCTGCATATTTAGTGGAAGTGGACCTGATCCAGGCAGGACCACCCAGGAGGTTGGCGTGTCAAGTGTAGGTTGTGGGTGAGGTTGACAGTGTCTTGGGAACTGGGACTAATATGTTGGTAAGCATGCTGTAAATCTCATATGCCAAAATGTATGTAATTCCTAAAGTTTCACAAACTTTTTCTTGCAATTGTAAATAATGGCTTAGCAATAAGTGGTTGTCCCAACATCTATTCAAGTATACATTTTATCAAATCCTCTATGTCTTTGTATTTGATCTGTAATCTTCAAATGTACTTTGTCCTAAGCTCTGCAGTTTGTATCATTCAAAGTAATCTGAAGGTGCAATAAAGATGTGTTATACCCTCCATTGATGTCTTGGTTTTAAATTCATTTCAGTATTTGCCATCTTTTTTTGGGATCCTGCTTTTAAACTGGGCACTTTCCTCAGTGATTCCATTTTTCAGGATATGTTTTTGTTTAGACATAAATAATATACTTTAAACATTCCATTTCTGGCAGTTTTTCTACTGTGTTTGCACTTTCTGAAAGGGAAGGAGAAGTGTTGTAGCTTAGGTAACAATGACAGGTATTGACTTAGATATAGCATCATTTTGCATGTTTGGATTGGAGTCTGTAAGGATTTGGGTGAGATATAGGGGGTTATTCACTAAGCTGCCAAACACTCGGCTAATCCTTCAGCTCGCTTCAGCCGCTATTCTCAACAAAACAAATTATCCTGTTTAACAGTATGTGCTAAAAACAGAGGTTTTAATTGCACAAACCTTTAGGCAAAAATATGCAGAACACATGAACTGTCAGGTTGTTCGGCTGGCTATAGAGCTGGCGGATCGCTTGTATAAGCTGCCGACCCATGTCCCCCCCCCTCCCCCACGGCCCCCCATCCCGCTGTCACGCTGGTCCCGGGCTCTGCTGTGCCCGGAAGGAGCCCGGGACCAGCATAGTGCCTCTCTGACAGGGGATTAGAGGGAGGTCGGTACACGATCTCCCTCCGGTGTCAGAATGCGGAAGTGATGTATATTACATCACTTCCGCATTCTTGTGTCACTCTCCAGCTTCAGACGCTGGAGAGAAGCTGATGAAGCAGATCTCTGCTTCATCAACTTCTTCAGGGGGTCCTAGGTGACATTAGGGGTCCTGGAGAACCCCTGATGTCTCCATAAAGAGGACCTGCCACATTTTTTGCAATCACATAGGGCGTTTTTTAGACCCCTATCTGATAGCAATAAAGTTAAGTGGAAAAAAAAATAGGAAAACGACGATTGCGCCCATTACGCTGCACATGTTACATATCGTCACGAACGTCGTAGTGAGATCAATAATTCTAGGGCCATCAATCACTGATAACACTAAACTGATGAGCTGTAAAAGCTTTTAAAGCGTCGCCTATGGTCAATTTTGGGTATGGTAGTTTTTTGCGATTTCGCGGGTGCGCGCAATTTTTAAGCTTGACATGTTTGGTGTCTATTTACCCGACGTGACCCCATCTTTTAAATTTTACCAAAAAATTAAGTAATAATAATTGTTTCCTAACAATGTTAAAAAATGTTTATTTTTTTTCAACATTTTCAGTAATTTTTCCCAAATATTAGGGATGCACCGATACCGATACAAGCATCGGTATCGGCCGCAATACCGAGTATTTGCATGGGTACTCGTGCAAATGCTCTGATGTCTAAAACGAGTACCTGTGTCCGCCATCTTCCACCGCCGCACACAGCACACAGGACCGCGTCTGCATTCATGCAAGATGGCCG
>NW_017306298.1:543556-553356 GCF_000935625.1 Nanorana parkeri
ATGTCCCCCCCCTCCCCCACGGCCCCCCATCCCGCTGTCACGCTGGTCCCGGGCTCTGCTGTGCCCGGAAGGAGCCCGGGACCAGCATAGTGCCTCTCTGACAGGGGATTAGAGGGAGGTCGGTACACGATCTCCCTCCGGTGTCAGAATGCGGAAGTGATGTATATTACATCACTTCCGCATTCTTGTGTCACTCTCCAGCTTCAGACGCTGGAGAGAAGCTGATGAAGCAGATCTCTGCTTCATCAACTTCTTCAGGGGGTCCTAGGTGACATTAGGGGTCCTGGAGAACCCCTGATGTCTCCATAAAGAGGACCTGCCACATTTTTTGCAATCACATAGGGCGTTTTTTAGACCCCTATCTGATAGCAATAAAGTTAAGTGGAAAAAAAAATAGGAAAACGACGATTGCGCCCATTACGCTGCACATGTTACATATCGTCACGAACGTCGTAGTGAGATCAATAATTCTAGGGCCATCAATCACTGATAACACTAAACTGATGAGCTGTAAAAGCTTTTAAAGCGTCGCCTATGGTCAATTTTGGGTATGGTAGTTTTTTGCGATTTCGCGGGTGCGCGCAATTTTTAAGCTTGACATGTTTGGTGTCTATTTACCCGACGTGACCCCATCTTTTAAATTTTACCAAAAAATTAAGTAATAATAATTGTTTCCTAACAATGTTAAAAAATGTTTATTTTTTTTCAACATTTTCAGTAATTTTTCCCAAATATTAGGGATGCACCGATACCGATACAAGCATCGGTATCGGCCGCAATACCGAGTATTTGCATGGGTACTCGTGCAAATGCTCTGATGTCTAAAACGAGTACCTGTGTCCGCCATCTTCCACCGCCGCACACAGCACACAGGACCGCGTCTGCATTCATGCAAGATGGCTGCGAACTCCTTCTCCACGGGCGAACGGCCGAAACCAGACTCCGCCTTCAATTCCTCTGTCCTCACTCGTGATTGGTGGGGAAGCCTGTCAATCATCCAATCGGCCAATCAGCGTGAGAAGAGGCAATTCCTCTGTCCTCACTCGTGATTGGTGGGGAAGCCTGTCAATCATCCAATCGGCCAATCAGCGTGAGAAGAGGCCGGCATTGACAGATGACTATGGCTGTGACACGAGGGGATGAAGCAGACGGAGACGACGGAGAAGAAGGTTAGCAGCACTGCTGGGGCTGAGCACAGGATGGGGGGTGGGCACAGGATGGCCTCAAAAGTTATATTTGCCTGCTGTAGGTTTATAAATTTAAAATATAGTAAAAAATAAAACCCCAGTGGTGATTAAATACCACCAAAAGAAAGCTCTATCTGTCCCCAAAAAATTGTATAAAATTAATTTCAGTACAGCGTTGCATGACGGAATAAATGTCAGTCAAAGTACTGCAGTGCTGAATACTGAAAAATGTTATTGTCCCCCAAAGTCATTACATGTCAGTCATGGCTTCCAGCTATATAATCCTTGTTAATCACAATGACCAGTCACCGGGCGATATTTACATTTACATGCCAAACTCCCGTTGACAGATAATTCATGTAAATGGACATCCAGGAATCCAGTGTGCTGTCACTGACCAAAATGGTCAATTTACATTACCGCAGCAGTGAATCTGTCATTTAGCGGTGAGAGTGAAGCATGTAAACATCGGTGGGCAACAAGTCATTATCATGGATTATGTAATACATGATGGTACAAAGCAATCATTCTTTACCAGGCTTTCTCAAGCGGTTGGATTCTTTGAGTAGTGAGGAGTGGCAGATTCATCTTCTACCTGATGGTGCCAGCATAGTTCTGGCACCAACATCTTTATGTAGAGCCAGCAGTGTGGTAACAGTTAAGTCACTCCTCTTATTCCTCTGGCAAGTAACTGTTGATATCAATAACTTTTTTAACAATTTGTAAAGGGAGGCACTCTTCCTGGAGATCACCAATGAAAAGCACACAGTTCACAAATTCTGTTCAGCCAAAATTCAAACCCTGCATGGCCAGCATTAGAGACATTTTTCTCACTGACTTCCAATACAATGGGGCATTCTTCCCATTGGCCACAGGTCTAAGGGATTGTGTCAATGGGCAAATACTGTATAGCACCATTTTATGTGCCTTTAGTCTGCATTAGAGGTGAGTATGAGACGCTACTGAGCTCCAGTTGAGCGCATTTACAGGTGCATATAACCTGCAGTCCTTCTGATTTGCAGTTGACATCCCAAGCTGCATCAACCTGCTTCAAGCTCCTTTAGCATTCCAATTCCCAATGACTTGTATGGAGAGAAAAACAGTCCAGAAGCAAGCAAATGCCTGTGTACACAGGCTGTTATGGGTATTCTCTCCATTAACCATCAATTAAGGGAACACTACACTGACCACCAATGTGAACGGCTTTCTTCCCATTGACTACCAATATAACAGGACATAGTGGGAGAGGATACTCCTTACAATGAACATCAGTGTGAGGAGGCTCATCTCCCAATACCTACCAATGTAAGGGGGCCATCCTCCGCTAACCTAAAATCTAAGGAGGTACTGTAATGTAATGTTCAAAATGCTTTATTTAGAGTAAATCGAAGGTGGAGCTGGCCCCACATCATCCTCAGGGGGAATACACTCACACATAGAACATAGATGCATGAACGGGGACCTGCCAGGAGAAGAAGCCAATGGACTTCAAAGGATGGAAAGTTAATTATAGAAACTGTTTTTTTCTTTTTTTTTTTAAAGAGTTATGCCATCAATAACAAACCCTAGGAAAGACCAAGGTGTTGTGGCGTCCTGGGGTGCCTTCTGGCTTCCTCAAAATTTTTGCACAGTGTCATACCTTTTTATGGTGTTGGCGGCCTGCCTGCCAGGTGCTAATCCAGGGAGGGTGGAAGCCATTCAGAAAAGGACATAAGTTTACCTCTGCCTAGACCTTCTCCACCTCTTGCCATCTTCCATGCTGCCACAGCTGTCGCTCTTGATGTGATGATAGAACTCAAATGTGATGGGGGGACTGAGGACTCTGATGTGAAGTTGGGAACTCTTATTTAGAAGGGGGGGACCCTGCCCTTTTTTTTGTGTTTTTGCATGGGTTCCCTTTTTAAAAACCATAACAGACCCCTACCTGAGATAAGGGTCCGGTATGGATTTAGGAGGAGCCACACGTCATTTTTGTTTACATTTTCACATTTACTTTTTTACACTTTAGACTGCGTTGCCTCAAGATTTTACTTTTAAACTGTGCCGTGAGTGATAAAAGGTTGAGAAATATTCAAGAAACTTGACAGTATTCATCTTTTGATACATTTACTTAAATAACATGAACAGAAGTATAATGATACTTCTGTGGCCACAATGGGAGTGAAGAGGCAAACAATGCTGACTCACGGTCAGATATAGCCCCAAAGGCTTTGACCCTGGTAGCAGATGCAACATCGCTGTAAGCAGAATTGCTAAAGGTCAGTCAATGAACAAACAAAGCGTCATAGTCTTCCAGGTATGACATTGTATCAAGGCAGTATTAAAAGACCAATCAGCTAAACAGTACAATCTAACTGCTGATCTTGGGTTTCTCAGCCTTGAGACATTCAAGGTGAATTCTCAAGTTCCAATTTGCATCACACGAAGCTCTGAAATCAATGTCTGTCACATTTCATGTTATTTAATGGAGATTAAGTGCCAGAACAAATGGGGAGCATCTAATACATCTCTTGGATTATTTGGGTTCTTCCACTGTAATACCAAAATGTTCTGTGACATTTTGCTCAGGGTCACGGTGCACGCACGTCAGTTTAATTTCCATTGAAAGACACGATTCATCAAGTGGACTTTTTGTCCTAGGCCAACTGTTCATTTAACACTTTAAAGGGACACTACAGTCAAAGTTAAAAATGAAAGCTTGTGTAAAAATTTTTTTTTATATATTTTGGATTGCTGGCCTTTAGATCTGTTTTCAGCAAGTACATAAAATACATGTTGATCTTGCCAAAAATGGGATTTAGTTATGCTTTAAAGGGTCTATAAGAGGACAGAACTATTTTTTACAAGTTCTAAGACTCACTTTCGTTCTGCAAAGTCA
The DNA here is from genome assembly GCF_000935625.1 of Nanorana parkeri. Taxonomy (NCBI): domain Eukaryota; kingdom Metazoa; phylum Chordata; class Amphibia; order Anura; family Dicroglossidae; genus Nanorana; species Nanorana parkeri. The sequence goes on from NW_017306298.1 coordinate 547,622, forward strand.
TCTTTATCCTTAATTCACTACTTAGTGAGTCGCTGACTGGGAACAAGCATGCAGGGGCGTATCCACCGCAAGACAAACAAGTCGTATGCATTGGGGGGCACTTTCCGGGGGGGGGGCAAAAAATCAGACAAATTAGGCGGCCGTGAGGCCTCAGGAGCAGCCGCCTAATTAGAGAGCTGCCGGGAGGAGGATGAGGCAGGGCCAGGGCCCAGTGAGATGCGGTCCGGCTGGCAGAGGTAGAGGAGAAGCAGCGTGCGGCTCAGGGCTGGCCATACCATGACGGTGGGATGTCCCAGAGGCAGACTGGGGAGCTGTAGATAAGAAGAGCAGCACATGTGTGCAGGGAAAGGGACTCTGCACAGCCCACCTGAGAACATGCAGAGCCTTTAGCCTGAGAGTCTCAGATGGGCTGTGCAGGATCTATGGTGGGCTTTGTGGGGTCTGTGGTGGGCTCTGCAGGCTCTCAGGTGGGCTTTGCAGGGTCTGTGGTGAGCTCTGCAGACTCTCAGGTGGTCTGTGCAGGATCTATGGTGGGCTTTGCAGGTTCTGTGGTGGGCTTCTGCAGGGTCTATGATGGGTCCTGCGGGGTCTCAGGTGGGCTGTGCGGGCTCTCAGATGGACTGTGCAGTGCCTATGAGACCCTGCACAGCTCACCTGAGACCCTGCAAAGCCCACCACAGACCCCGCACAGCCCACCATAGATCTTGCACAGCCCACCTGAGACCCTGGCTTCCCTGCTACGCTAATAGCACAACCTTTCTCTGGTGGCATGTGTCTTTAAACTCCGCCACTTTGCTGCTCCCGGCCACTGGTAATCAACACTTCCAGTTGTGGTTGTGAATACCTGCTCCTCAATACATATTTCCTGTTTAGGTGACACCTGTGAATTTTTTATTTTCCTTCCCTCTGTCTCAGTGACGATTTTCATCAGGACAGAAAGAGTACATTTATCCAGCAGGGTTGTAAGGACCCATTCCTTGGTTGCTGGGAACAGCTGTACCACTCAAAACTTTGTTTGCCAGGAGGATAAAAGCGGATAGCGGGAGGACTTAAGAGGGCCGCCGTCAGAGGGAACCTGGAGGGCTTGAATTTTATGTTCTAAGAGAGTTTCCTCCCCTAAGGAGGGGGAAAGGACTATTCTCTCTTGGGAAACTTCACAAGGAGAACTGGAACTTTAAGCTGGAAAGAGAAAGGGACAATGTTTTCCCAATACTGTAAGCAATGGGTCTGTTCTATCTGGTTGGTGAACTGAACAGAAGAAAATGTGACATGAAATAGTTTGATGATAATTCTGAAGATAAGACATTTTTATGCAAGCAAATACTTTAGGCTGAGTCTCCCTTTCTTCATCTGGAGGTAGCAGTTAAGGCCCATACAGAGGTACAGATTATCTAAACCAAATCTTTTGGAAAATTAGTAGTTGGCCTGCCAATGGCCGACCACCACTGTGGTGTAGAGTATACAAGTCTCCGTTCTTTTTTTTTTCTAAGCTGTGTAACCTTAAGCCCTGTCATCATGATGTCCTTGGTATGCAGTGAGATTCTTGGGGCAATGGACTGGAGCTAACGGTTTAAAGAGAGGTCTCTCATGAAAGCTTCCCATGGTCAGCATTGAAGCTGTTATGAAGTGAGCCTTAAGTTATGGTTATAAAGGGTTAAATCAATAAATTGTTTTAATTATTACCCACTTCATTCCAAACAAAAAAAAATGGTTTTAGATATTTTTTAAGCTTTGAATTGCAGACATAATGCACAGCTTACCTGCTCAGGACTTTTCATCTAGATATTGCTGTAATGCATCAGTCCCCTCCCTAATGTCAGTAATACGGTGATCTGGGAGCCCCGTTTGTTTCTGGTTTTATAGTGCAGGAAATTATATCCCAAACATACACACTGTAGACTCCTTACAATCTATGACACGTGGAAAAACGTGTTTTGCCAGTTATGGCTATTTACAATAGTGTCACAGTTCAGCTGCAGACTTGCAGCTCAGCTGTTACTTGTAGTTCTACAAGTATATACAGACCTCTTACCCCTGGTTCTGAAGGCATGCAGGGCTGTGCTTTTGTTTGTAGTCCTCCAGGCATGTGCTCTGAACCTGACTTACTCTTGCACCATTCTGGCAGCTTTAGGCGTCGGCCGGCCTCTCCTGCTATTTTTTTTTTTTCCCTGTCAATATAAACTTTATTTATTTTGACACTTAGCATGATGCACATAACCATCACAAATAATAACAAGCATGTAATGCCATGATCAAACTAAAGTCTTGAACACATCAGAAAATAATTGCTATATCCATCTAGTATGCAATAGCCTATAAAGCAATTCCTAAGGCTTTTCTGACTCTCCTGCTATTTTCTTATGCAGCTTCTCAGCCAATCAGTACAGTCTGCTTGTGGCCAATCCTGTGGTCCCTCCCTCGTGCTGACTCTATTTAAACTATGGGCAGCGAATAGCATGCTGCCTGAGCAATGCTTTCCCAAGCTAGATACCGAGCACCCCCTGGTTGTGGATGAACCTGAATGAAGTTTGCCTGTGTACTGACCTTTGGCTTGCCCCTGGAAATCCTTGTCCTCAGTTTGCTCTGAACTTTGACTTGTCCCTGGTGATCCCAGTCTTCTGTCTGTCCCTATCCTTTGGATTGTCCCTGGAAGTCCTAGTTATCTGTCTGTCCCTGACCTTTGTTTTGTCCCTTGTATGTGAGTCTGCAACCCATCCAGAACTCTGGCATTGTCAACTTGTGAATTTTCGTTTGTGGATGAATTTTCGTTGCAGCAAAGTGACATTAACATTTTTTTTCTCACTTTGCTACAATGAAACGAAAATGAAACGAAAACGAAATTTCGTACAAATTACCACTCAGGAACTTTGTCCGAATCCCGGAACAAATTGACTTTTGGACCCGAATCCCGAAATAACGCAAAATCCGAATCAAAACAAAACGAAACAAATTTTTTGCCGGTGCACAGGTCTAGAGACTAGGGCATGTGACCATGCACATCATCTCAGGGGAGGAAAATGCCTTCCCCTGAGATCTCGTGAGATTACAGATGAAATTTCCCAGCAATGCTCTGCTGATGTAACCTTCCCAGGATGCAATGCTTGGGCACAATTACATCATTTGTGCCAAAGCGGAGCAGGAAGTTGAAAAAAACTAATTTTAAGTAAAATGAAAATATGTTTGTTCAGCTAGTGAATGTAAGATGGTTTCATATCAAGATGCAGAGCTGATTTTTAGTCAAGGGGGTAAAGGTCTACTCTAAACATGGACTGACCATTTAATTGTCTATATACTTTCCAGTAATCCTTTTGTGCAATTAACATATTCCCATCTATGAGAGAACCTGTCCAAGTATGAATGCCAACCAGGGCTGTGGTATCCAGGTATGGGCCAAGGATTTAAATTAACGAATTGACATTATAATTTATGGAACTGGTATTCTGAGCAAGGAAACATTAATAAAATCTCAATAGAACTTTGCATTGCATCTTTATTGTATGCTCCGTCTTTACCTCCAGAGGTGTGTTAGGTAAATCCAGCAGAAAATAATGAAAAAATATAAGCTGTTTTGAAATGAAAGCCTTTCAAGGATGAATACATCCCGGCTTTTTAATGCCAGGGAGCCAGCAGGCTTATTGTGATAGGGCTCTCTACAAGGTGACAAGATATTCTTTGTTTAAATAAGCCTTTGGCTATTTCACGCTTCCATCTGTTTTTATATTCTATCTTTCCCAGTGTCTGACTTTTCTCTAGGTAGATCATACTTGGGTTTCAGCGTGTCTGGTCAACATGAACCAAGAGTCTGCTTTTGAAAATCCAGTTATGTTTCGGTCCTAAAACTAGCCTGATTTATATGTGTTTTTCGCGCTACGGTTTAAAGATCTCTTTTTTCTTCTGCAGAGTGTGATTTTTCTTGGTTTCTAAGTTTCCGACTCTCAGTTTGCACTGCGGCATATCAAGGTGGAAAGTTTTGGGAGAGTTGCTCGGGTTTTTTCTGTTGACTTTGCAAGTGTGGCTTAGTTTTTGAGAAAATGCTTTTTTGATGAACGGCAAGGTTTCCTCATAGACAGTTTGAGGGCCTTTGTATTGTAGGGTTAGAGGATGGACTTTTGGGGTCTTCAGGCGATCACTTTTTGTCATGCTTTTCTTCATTGTGTACGATACACAGGCCCCACTATGGGTTGCTTTCTTGACAGCTTCATAGTTCCTCACGCTATCTTGGCAATCGTTCTTTAGCATTAGTGCATTTAAGTCATTTAATTGCAAATTATAACATGTGCAACGCCTCCATTGCTGAATCTTGTTGACCTTGATGGCATCTGTATAGGAATGGTCAGGATGCTGATTTTGTACAACTGCTCCAATCCTTTTCTTAAGGAAACTTGTCATGGGTGTCACACATGGGGCAGCTGGTGGATCCCAGTCTTTTTGGAGCCTTTCAAAAACATTTTTCTGTGCTCCGTGGTACCACCATGTATCTTTCATAACTGGAGCTTGTAAGAACCTGTATAATAAATCGATAACATATCAAATGCATACATTAATTAGTGCTACATTTTAAAATATAAAGTCTGTACTCATATATAACATTAAGTTATGTTGCAGCACTGCACAAAACCTTTTCACATATTCTGTCAGTAACAGCTTGGCTATGGATTCTTTACCTTCCTATTTAAAGTGCAGCTAGCACCAGATATATTTTGCCATGCTAAGTGCAGGCCATACACCTATCATTTTTTTTCGTTCAACCCGCGGGCTGAACGAAAAAAATTGACCCAAATCCTCCATCAACACAAACAGCGTGTTGATCAAGGAATCCCCACTGTTTACATTTTATTCTGACAGGTGCCGCGGGCACCTGTCAGAATACCCGATCAGAGTGGGCAGCTCATTGGCTGCCGGCTCTGATCGATCGAAGATTTTCCAGCCGGCTTCTTCAATCAGCTGATCGAGGAATGGCGGCTGAAAGGGAGCCGACAGCCTCACACGCTATGCAAATTTTAAATTGTTTTTCTCCAAAGAAAGACAGCACCATCTTTGTCAATGCATCATCCAGGGTCAAACATATCATTCTTGAACTGAGACAGTGGCTTAGAGATTAGGAATATGGACATCGGCACTCCAGAAATGCGTCTATTTATTGACGGACATGCAGCATATCACATTGATGCCACGTTTTGGGGTCTCGCAGGATCCCCTTTCTCAGGCAGAGACTCTGTCGCCCGGGTGCGGGCCGCACCCACCTTGTGAAGCTACTGATGCTGCATGTCCGTCAATAAATAGACGCGTTTGTACAGCATCTGAAGTGCCGGTGTCCATATTCCTACTCTGTACTTGAGAACGGTTGCCTTCCCTTGATTACCACTGCACCCACCTATTTTATATGGAAAAAGCGGTCAGGAGTGCGATGGGTTTATGGACAGTGGCTTAGAGATGACACAATCATGTAATTCCAAGTGAATGTGCAAAGTGGACAGTCTATTTGCCTTTAGTAAGTCCAGCCCATGATCCTCACATCTGCACTTGTGTTATTGGAACAGTCAATGAACGATTTATGTCGTAATACATCATACCACACACTAGACATTCTAATGCATCCATTATTCTACACTGCTCTACATAATACTTAAAAAACCCTGCATTGGTGAGAACTTCTGACAAAGTTAAAGGGACCATGACCTAAATAATATATCGTCTGCCCAGGATGCATTCCTGGCGTCCTGTACTATATATCA
>NW_017306298.1:553540-559908 GCF_000935625.1 Nanorana parkeri
TATATATATATATAATTAGGCTCTGATTAAGCCTAAATTGAGCTCTAAATATTCTCACAGGAGTACACCTGACTTGCAAAAGTAGGTGGACAGCTTCTGATGTACACTAAAAAAAAACAACTGCTTTCATTTTTGCATGCATATACTGGATGTTTTTTTTTATTAATGTAATATCAGATATCACAATACTGCTGGTGAAGTCTGGTATTGAGGTGTGCCAAGAAAACACAATTGTTCCATATGAGAACTACTGCATGGCAGTGCTTGAATGTTAGTTTACCAAACACTGTAAAGACATTGTTTACTAGGGACGGGGGGATCCCTTCATGTTACTACACATATCACAAAAGTCAAATCAAAATAAAAAAACAAAAGTTTTTATCTCTGTTTACAGTTGTACGGAACAAATATACATGCAGCTTCGCAGGACGATTGGCTTTGCAAATTTTTCAAAAAATATTTTTTTTAACATGCACATTCTCTCAATAGCATAGTTCATGATGTAATTTCTTAATTAGGGTTTACTTTCTTCTTTACATTCTTTAACATGAAGGCCGGTACAACTATCATAATACTATGTTATGAATGGACAGGAAGTGCTTTACATCACTTCCTGTTCATTCATGAGTGTCTCAATGGGTGTAAGCACTCACTATAGAGGCTTTTACCCATTGATAACTGGATGATAGTAAATATTTTACTATCACCAGTTTGTGAATAAATGGAAAGCCTCTGTTCTGAGCGCTCTCAATTCATTTAGAACAGAGGTTGCAGAAAAAGAGATTGAGGACTCTGTGTCCTCAACTTCTTTTTCTATTTCAAAAGGGAAATGCCAGGGGACCCCCCCCCCCCCCCCCCCCCAACAGTACAAAAAATAGTAATAATAATGCTAAACAATAAATAAACCACACACGCACACACACACTCATGCACACATATTATTAGACATGTGCAAAGACGATACATTTGTTTCAGACAAAATAAACAGAAACTTAAAAAATGTCATTAGTTTTGTCAAACAAAACAAATTTTTATGCTTTTTTGGATTTGGCCACCAGCGCATTCTGCGCATGTGTCCCGCCATCCTGGTGCGGCGTCAGGTGACATCACACATCTGTTGGGCGGGCACAATTTTCTGTTCTTGCCTCGGGCACAACAGGAGCTAGCTACGGCTCTGCAACCATCTTATCAACATGTAATTTACAAATACTTATTTTCTGCCTTTTTGATACCTTGAGATACCTTTGAACCAGAACCGCAAAGTTTATAATGAAAGGTAGTGTTCAGTAAATGAATCAGCCTCTGAATTCAGCTTCTCCTGTGCTTACATAGCAGGAGCCGCTGCCAGCTCTTTCTCAAACACCCCATTTGTTCAAACCACAAGACATTTCACTACAAGAGGACAATCTGTGTTTTCATTCATGATGGATAGACGATGGGATCCGACTGCATCCCGGCAACAATATGTTTCTTCAGCTGCTTTCTGTACAGCTAGTAATGGACAAGTAAATAATACTGGACTATAGGTTAATCACTAGACATATTGAGAAGTGATTGTTTGGTTTGTTTGCAGAGGAGAACATATCCCTTTCTAAATAAGGTTATAATCCCGGTGTGTATAAATATAAAACCCTTTTTTTAAATAGATCTAAGCCTTAAGTGAATGACATTAGTTTACTATAGCACTGTATATCGTGAACAATTCATTTTTTTTCTAAATAAAATACTTGTTTCGGCTTTTTTTTTCCATTCCTTTTTGCATCTCAGTGCTACTGATCTCTTGCTGCCTTTTTGAAGCCACTTTCTGTCTACATCCACTCCAGCAATGGCGGCATGTCATTTCTGATGGCGGGATTCCTGATGGTGACCAAAATGGACCATGTCTACAAAATATGTGTTGAAATGGCCCCTTGTAGTTTCCATCAGAAGCCCAGTAAGGCCTTCACTTCTGGTTCACTCCTAGGCGTTTTTGAGCAGTTGGAAAAGCGTTTTTAAATGCCCAACACAGTAAATCCCATGATTTTCAATGGCCCCTGTTCACATCTAAGCTGAAAAACGCCAGCAGGAAAATACCAAATGCCCGAAAAGGTACATGAGCTTCTTTGGGCAGTTAAAAGCGCATTTTTGCCTCATACACTTCAATAAAAACGCCCCAAAACACGCAGCAGAAGCATGTTGCACATTTTTCGTGCGCGTTTTTGCATGTTTAAATGCGCGTTCATCCATTGCCCGCAATGTTTCATAAGCTGCCAGTCAAAACGCAGTCTTCATGTGAGCACTTACAAGCGTGCATCAAAATGTGCACAATGCGAATAAATGTGCAAATAACCGCACACTGAACACAGGCGTACAAACATGCAGAAATGGTGCCGCCTAGGTGTGTAAGAGGGTGATAACACAGAAGCACAACTGGGAGGCAGAAACAGAGCGTTGTCACCCTGAAACAGGAAGTGCATGAACAAGGATCTTCCTGGCATGACCACCAGGTACTTTTTTAATAAAAGCTACAGGTTTGAAAATATTAAAATTACTTTTGAAATCACATTTACGTGTTGAGGTTTATATGTCATTTTATTAATTTGTTTTACATCATGTATTTTGCAAAACAAGTAAAAGTGTGCTCATCCGTTGGATTTCAGATGCCCTAAAGGTGAGGTTCTTGATGATTAGTATTCAGAATGGAGTGCTGAGAGGTAAATAACATAGTGCGCAACATACTGAATTGTGCAATCTGAAGGGTATAATGTATTGCACAGTGTATGTTTAGAACACCTCTGTGCACCCCAGTACACAATTAGCACACCCCACTAAGCACCCCAATACACTAAGCACCCCAATACACTTAGCACACCCCCATGCACCCCAGTACATTAAGTGCATCTTCCATATACCTTAATTAACTCAGAGCACCCCACCATGTACCCCAGTACATAATGTTTACACCCCAGTATACTTAGCACACCCCTTGTATTCTAATAAACTTAGAATAAATTGCAAATGTCACCAGCACTCCGACATGAAGATACAGTATACATCAGTGCAAATCCACTTTATTGATAGATGTCATACAGACAAGCGCTTTCGGGGGCCGTGCAGGGTCCCCTTCATCAGGCTCAATAATGACAATATATAAATACAATAATCAACTTAGCACACCCCACCATCAACCCAAGTACACTAAGAGCATCCCCCATGCACCCCATATTACCCAGTACACCCCACCATGCACCCTAGTACACTCAGCGTACTCAGCATGCACCCTAGTACACTCAGCATACTCAGCATGCACCCTAGTTCACTCAGCACATCCCACAATGTAACCCAGTAAACTCAGCACACCCCACCGTGCACCCCCATACACACATCAAACCCCCATGCACCCCAGTACAATTAGCACACGACAGCACACTCAGCATACCCATTATGAACCCCAGTATGCTCTGCACACCCCACCATATATCTCAGTACACTCAGCATACCCCACCATGAACCCCAGTATACACCTCAAACCTCCATGCAACCTAGCACAATTAGAACACCCCACTCTGCACCCCAGTACACTAATTAATAATTGCATCCCACCATAGGTGCCATTTCACTTAACACATCCCACAATGCACCACACAATACTCAGCACACCCCACCATAAACCCTAGTACACTCATCAAACCTCCATGCACCCCAGTGCAATTTGAACACCCCACCATGTACCCCATTACACTAATTACATCCTGCAGAACAACCCCGTGATTCAGGTAAGTGGGGCAGGGGGTGGTTTGAGGGGCTGGAGAATGTGATCATGTCTCATGTTACACTCTAAATATGTGTGTAACATGAAACATGGCCGGTCAAACAGGTGGACCATTCTACTAAACAAGTCCTCACTGACCTCACAGCAAGAACTGTGCAGGAATTCATCCTCAATATTTATGGCAAAGGCACTAAATTCATCCAAATTGCTCTTTCAGATAGTCAGCTCAACCTGCTCCCCTTTCCCCAGGAATGACATAGAAGCCTTCTGGCCACGTGACCTGCTGAGAAGAACTTGAACTACATCAGTATTTCTGCTGTGAACTTTAAATAAAGAGAAAAACTGGAAGCATAAAACATTTGCCCATCTACAAAAAATACCCTTAGGTCCCTTTCACACTGTCCGATCAGGAAGGGATCAGTGCACAGATCCCCTCCTGATCAGAGTGGTATGGATCAGATGTCACTGCGGTGACATCCATGTCTGTCTAGTTTTTTCCACCTTCTTGGGATGGAGGAAAAAAATTAAATGACCGGACCCTTTTCGATCTATGGGGAATCGGATGTAAATTGACATGTGTCCGTTACATCAGAAAAACCCTCATCTGGTTGATCAGGTCCAGTGAAACGGAACACTGTTCCGTTTGTTTATCTGGACCTTGCCGGAGCTGGGGGTAACTTGTCCATTTAGATCCTACTGCCTATAGACTTACATAGGGCATCTGATCGGGTCCGTCTGAAAGGGGATTTACACTATACAAGCTCTGGGTTAGTTTGGAGCCATGGATACACTGCCATGATCGGTGCACACCCACCGGGTGGCCTTAAAGCCATGCATGGGACTTTTATTCCCACAGGGCAAGCACCCACAACTGGCACACTTTTATATAATTACAGCACTTTTAAAACATTTAAGATACATTGATCATTCCAAACAATAGGCTGATTACATTCACATACATATTTATCCAAAACTCTTCAACAAGACCGTAGATTAACTTTAATTGATTTTGATTTCTGAAGAACACAGAGCTATTTAGTCCAAGGTCACTGAATACTTCATCTCATATTTATGTGCATCTACTATTCCCTGAGCATTTTAAATTAAAAAATAATAGAAACATACCGATAGCACTTTTCCAGGGACTGGTAGTGTTTTGGATTCGTAGTGTTCCGTGTTAGCTCTGTAGAACTCTCTGCAGACTGTTTGCTGCCTGCTAATCACTTAATTTACGTTAGTAAAATGAACTATAGCCAACCATTGTACAGTATAATAATAAAAAAAAAAAAGCAGCAAGGCAAACTACATTGCTAGCAACTATCTATCCACCCTTAGCAAACACACACGGTAACAACAAAGTCAGCTGTGAAATGGCAATTACATTCTGGAGAGGAAAGCCAAGACTGGCATTCAAGTGTAGCAAGTTTGTAGGTTTATTTAAGCCATCTGTTTTTCCCAACTGTGGATTTTTTGCTAAATACAGCCTGGTTATTAAAATATTATAATTCTAATTTAATAATTTTTGACTTAAGAAACTCCAGGAAGCTTTAACAAAACACAGATTAATGTGGTTATACAGTATGTATTTAAAAAAACAAAACATGAAATAAATTATTATAATTATTCAGGATTTATATAGCACCAACAGTTTGCACAGCACTTTGCAACACGGAAGGATACAGTACAGTTACAATACAATTTCAATATAGGAGGGTTAGGTGGGCCCTGCTCGTGTGAGCTTACAATGTGGTAGGAGGGTCAGGTGATACAGAAGGTCAGTTATGTTGAGCTGGGATAGGCTTCCCTGAAGAGATGAGTTTTCAAGGATTGCCTAAAGGTGGACAGAGTAGGAAATAAGCAGGACAGATTGGGTAAGGTAGTTCCAGAGGATGGGAGACACTGGAATTGAGCATGAAAGGAGGTGATGAAAGAGTTGGAGAGCAGGAGGTCTTGGGAGGAGCGGAGAGGATGGTCTGGGTGATATTTTGAGATGAGATCGGTGATGTAGCTGGGGAAAGAGTTGTAGATGGCTTTGTATGTTGTTGTTAGTATTTTTAAGTTTGTTCGTTGGGCAAGTGGGAACCAGTGGGGAGATTGGCAGAGAAGGGCAGCGGACACTGAACAGTTGGTTAGGTGAATTAGTTTGGCAGCAGCATTCATGATTGACTGAAGGGGGGGATAGCCTGTTTAGTGGTAGGCCAACAAGGAGGGAGATGCAGTAGTAGAGGCTGGAGATTACAAGGAATCAATAAGAAGTTTTGCAGTGTCGTTTGTTAAAAAGGGGCACACTTAAATGTGGGTGCTCCATGTTACGGAGGTAGAGTTGGCAAGATTTAGATGGTGATTGGATGTAGGGCTGAAAGAGCTCATAATCAAGGATTACACCGAGCACCCCGGCTTGAGGGGAGTATTTACATGTAAAAATACATGCAATGTATTTTGAAATACAACTAACATAAACACCTCAATGTATTTCTTGTATTAGCTTCTAATGCCCTTCAGTATCACTGGGGAAAGGAGAGGTAGCACAAGAAACCAACCAGGGCTCAGGAGAGGAGGAGATATTAGAGTGTGCAGATGCTGACCTCATTGTGCTGTTGCTCCATTATTGTCTTAT
>NW_017306298.1:560101-560733 GCF_000935625.1 Nanorana parkeri
GGTGGAGGTGTTCTTGACCAATAGTCAACCAGCCAAATTATATTGACTAGACTGCAGATTGCATTTAAATGTTTCTAAATGAAAAAGTCCTAAAAGTTGTCTCTTATCTTCCGAGCAACCAAGATCACCTGATCTCTGATTATCATCATTAAAGTCGCAATTTTCAACTATATAGTTTCTGTCTAATAGACTTGTAGTGGCAGGAGAGAATCGGCAAGGCATAAAGAAAGCACAACCTGTCTATTTAATGAGCAAACACAGGTACCTCTATGTATTTAATGTACATAGGTCAAACTATATATAGATGCGTTGGTAAAGCCCAACTATGGGCTAACCATTCCCCTTGCTGTCAACCTTTATTTCACCATAAGATGTCTTCTCAATTGAATGATGCCCAGCGTAACCCAACCCAAGGAAAGACTGCAGAGCATCATGGCCTACCCCTACGCATAGGCCCTTGCACTCACCATGTATTGATGCAGAAAGTGTCACTGATGTCATGATGTAAATACCACCATTCTTCAAGACCACCCACCACTGAGTGAAGACCAATGAGGAAGAGGACCCAAAACTGACCTGCCAGGAGACATCACAAAATGTTAAGCAATAATAAAATAAAACATAAAATACTG
>NW_017306298.1:560748-587785 GCF_000935625.1 Nanorana parkeri
TTTAACTACCTCAGGGTATGTCAATATGAAATGGACAGTATATGTATGAGTAAGTGGAGCTGAGAATGCCCTATAGCTTCTACATTGGGAGTGATGGAAAGCTATTTATACCATAATATCATTCTTTAGCTGCTGATTCTTCCAATGTGCGCTGGAAAATGTACTTAATTGCTCTCATTTCTCACAGGTGCTTGATATTCCAGATCAATAGGAGGAAGGAAAAAATCTAGTCTATAAATCATTCTGCTGCCTGGTCTGTGCCGGAGCAGTGAATGAAGTTCACCAAGCATGGCAAGTGATATGACCGAAGGTTAATAACAACCAATTAATGGGAACAGCTGTTACTTTGTGCTAAGCAAGTACGCAGGACCAGGGAATAGTACAGAGTAGAAGAACAAGTGCGTGAGCCAGTTTAATGTACAGGATAAATTGTGCAGCATTAAATACATAAAAATGTTATTATTATTATATCAATATAAGTGATGACCTAAGCAGACCACTTTCACTGTGGGAGGGTGCACATTCCATCCTGGAGGTCAGGACCTTCGTCCACACTTCCATCAGAATGTCAAATTTAATAGGATTGACACTGTGCATGGTATTATAGTTGCATATCAATTACCTTATTTGCATCTAAACTCTACTTATTAGGACAAAAAAGGGCATTCATTTAGTAACACAAGACATTGGGGTCTATTTATGAACAATTCGCAGAACCATTTGCCCTGCAAATCTCTGTGAATGTTCATTCTGTGTGAATAGTGGCAAAATGAACCTTCTTTGTATATTGCCGGTATCTTTTCAGGTAGAAAGTAATGCAAGGTAATATTGCATTATAACAACTAGATGGAGCTGAGGAGCATAGGAAATACATTTCCTATGCTCCTCAGTTCCATCTAGTGTCCATAATGCGGTACTTCATTACACTACTTTCGACTTGAACAGATAATATACTGTACTAAGAACATTTGTTTTTGCTTTGATTCATTGCCTGCTAGGATGCCAGCAAGCTCTGAACAGGAGCTGCCTTGCCAATTTCTAGTAAAGCCGCTGTAAAGTGAAGAGCAGAGCAAACTACACCACAACCCCACTCTGATAAGTGACTTGTCTTCTGTAAATTACTTAGTTTACTAGTCTTCTGTTGTGCCACCCCAATAGGGGCATAGAATATGAGATGCATAGCCTCAGTTAATATTAGCATTGTTATATAGGTTAGAATTTATATAGTGTGATTTGCCTAACTATTTTCTCATAGCTAAATTCATGTGTTATCCTATGCTGCCATCTAGTGGCCTTTTGTTGTAATGTACATGTTTTTCTGTGATTCTTTGTGATGTCTACGATGTATTTCCTCTCTGTATGTAGCCCCACCCTTCTTCCTGTGTGCAGTACTTCCTGTGTCATGGCCACAGTTGAAAGCCACATGTAACAAGGACACACAGGTAATCTGCACAGTACGGAGGAAAGGCATCATTTTCTGACCGCACAATACTATAACCGTTCAACTGCTGTTCCTATCATCTGCTGTAACCCTGATGTTAAAGAATAAACACCTCTTTTGAATGAATCGGTATTGACGAGTTCAGCTATCTGACGAGGATTGTCCGCAGTGAGTATATCTGCTTATACAGGCCAGGCATAGAGGTCTCAGCAAGGGATATATTTCGCTATCACAACGTTTGGAGTCAGAATATCTGTAAATTACTTAGTTTACTAGTTTATCTACAAACTGCTGGTGATTTTCTTTTTTAACCTCCAGCCATAGTGACACATTGTGAAAGTGGTGCAAATTGTGTCGGAACTCTTAGGACCCATTGCACCATACCATGTACTGTACCAGATCAATGCAGGTCATCAAGACAAGATGGTAACGAGGGCCCTGCCCATGAAGGCTTACAATCTAAAAATGCAAACATGTATACATGCAATGGATGCCACCGTAGGCTGCACTGCTGTGCAGGGACCTAAATGGAGTGTACAATACACTCCACAAAAAGTTTTTTTTTTAAATACCCTCTCCGTGATGTAATGGAGCCCTGGGCACTATGCTCCATATGTCCCGGTCATGCTCTGGTTAACACCTTTTTGGGATGGGGTACTTGCTGTGATTACCATGCTGGACCCGCCGCATAGACTGGCAGCCTGTCTCCTTCATATGACGGACTGTTCTATCTCCAAATACAATACTTTCTTGACTGTGCACCTCCTCAATGATGCTCATGCCTGTATCCCCCTAAGATGGAAATAACCTAGCCCTCTGACCATGCGTATGTGCATTAATAATGTTAACACTCTGTGTATGGAGGATCTGACCTCCAAATAGAAGAATGATTCAGGCCCACTTGGATGCATTGGCTCCTTTTTCAGACCTCTTTTCTGCGTGAACTAATCGACCCACCTCCTTGATCACATTTTTGTTCCTCCAAGGAGGTTTGTACAGTATGTGAGGCTGATTGACCTCTAGACTAGGAGTTGCCTGATCTCCTTTTTTGGAGTAGTACGTTTCCATGAAGTCACCCTCTTTCTTACATGCCGTGGAGTGCAGGTTTATCCTCCCTTGCCCCTTCCCTCCCTGCACTTTGTTCTGCTATCTCCTCATTGTATTATTCCTCTTCTCTTTTCCCCCTCTAGACTTCATCTGTCCTTTCTCTGAGATACTTGTTTTATTTGAATATGCCACATTGCTGCTTACTACCCTACCTTCTGTTA
Source organism: Nanorana parkeri (assembly GCF_000935625.1). NCBI lineage: Eukaryota > Metazoa > Chordata > Amphibia > Anura > Dicroglossidae > Nanorana > Nanorana parkeri. The sequence continues at coordinate 563,458 of NW_017306298.1, forward strand.
GCTAAGATGATACTGTTTTCACATAAATTTCATATGCGTTGACATTATAAGTATATGCCTTTGAGACTTCTAGTTTGTCTCGTTCCTGTTATTTGTTTGCATTCATGCACTTTGGGTCTCATGTTTTATGCAATATTACTGGCTCATGTTATTGTCAACCAGCTTGCTGTTACTGCATGTTTCTAATAAAGTACCTTGAATTGCAGAAAAAATACATATTTTTTTCATGTGTTTTAAGTAAAACTCCCCAAGATATAACGTAATATTGTATTCAAATTAGCATTCACAGCGCAGGCCAAGAGAACGCTTATAATGGAGACAGTTAGATGTTTTTGATGAGTCCATATGCTTTAACAAGCAACAGTAATAGACACCGTTAACTGTAATGCATCTCTCATTAAGTAGCCAGATGTGCTAAATCGCTGGAGCCAGTTTGGAGCTGAGAAAAGGGAGGTTGCGGCTCTATCAGACGCTCTCGTTCTGGACCGCTCTTTTTATTAGCATTGACTGATGGGGTTCAAGGTCTGCTACAAAGCTAAATACTTTTCAGTCATGTTCTGCTGGAGGGATTTGCATTTTGCACTCGCTAACATTTATATCTCTTTAGAGGCTTTGCAATCCCCAAAGAAACATTTAAAGCTAATTTGCAGAGTTTAAAATAAACAAAAAATTATTCAAAATAATGTACAGGGTGCATGTCAGTGATAAATACTGCGGCTTGCATAAGTCGTGAAAAATGAGGGATATTTCCTACTTAATGAACTGTGACTCTGCCTTGCTGTGTGCGTCCACATTAATCTTCTTTACTATATGTGGCATGGGAAAAGATATTAGTGAAAATTGAAGCATGATCTATTTTTAGCAACCACTAATGATTTTTTGTCCTCATGAAGGCCAACTCCACCTAAAAATGATATTTTAGCTTGGCCTGGCTCCTGACATGTCAAATCATATGCTGCCAATATCTCCCAGGTACTCCAAATGTGGTGTATCCCCACCAGGATTCTCAGTTGTAGCCAACTGTCATGGCTAGGGTTGCCACCTTTAATTCCAGCGAAACCTGAACACTCTAGCAACGCATGGAAATTACTACCCCTCAATTTTTGGGGGGAGAATGAGTCGCAACGTATTAATTAATACGTTAATTAATACCATTAATATCTAAATATTACAGTCAAGACTATTTTCAGCGGGGGGCCAGTAGCCCATAACTTAATTTTGGTTGCCCCTGTCTGCCTGACATCTTTTGCCAGGGTTCAGCTGCCATGAAACCCGGACACAGGTATCAAAACTCGGACTGTCCTGGTGAATCCTGGACAGTTGGCAACCCTAGTCATGGCCATTAAAAAGCCAAAATGATGTAGAAACCTTCCCAAATGATTGTACATAATGGAGAGGAATGTAATGTAGAAGAGACACACAGCTGGCCAGTCCGGCTGCAAGACATAAACACTGTTTTGCTGCAGCAGGTCCTATACATTGTACAGATTTGCCACTTTACAGGCGGTTTAAGGGGAGCAGTACCGGAATCCCCATACACTTTTTTTATGGCCAATAACTTGCATATAAGCCTTCTTACAGGGCACAATTGTTTTTGAAAGTTCTACCCCCATAGACGTGCATTGAGTTCAAGTTCAAATTCAAACTTTTTGGATGTTCTAAAGTTCGAATTGGGGCTAGGAGTATAATTGGTGTTATAATCACATGTGGAAAGGTAGATTAAAGGAAAACTATGGGGTAAGTGTTTTTCCCCATAGTTCTCAGTGTCACGGGAGGACATAAACTAGCGTCTTCCCATGACCCAAAGCTCAGTATACTGCGAGCTACAGCTTGCGGTCTACTGAGACCGCCGCAGCTGCGTGCTTGACAGTCCGTTCCGCCAGTCAGCACTGGAGGATCGGACAGGGGAGGGGGGGGAATCCCTGCAGGGAACCGTGAGTGACAGTCACGGCTCTCTGTAGGCACAGGATCGAGAAGTGAGCGAGCGACGGTATGTGTTTGCTCACTTCCAGATCTATTGAGCCGACGTGTGACAGTTTCATTGTCACACATCGGCTCGAACTATGAGGTTGAGTGAAAATCACTCACCTCATAGTTCTCCTTTAAGGCTTCAATAAGATGACATAGTGGAAGCGTTACTGTGTGGTATATTGGGACTTGAAGTGTAGCGTTAGGCCCCATTCATGGTTTTGGTCTTTTTTCCAGGCTTTTACCCCTTCAGCATTTGTACACGTGTTTCAGGTTTGAGCCTTTTTTTAATTATTATTTTTAGCCAATAAAAAGACTGTTACTAGGCAAGAGAATGCATGAAAAACACATGTTATGCACATTTTTGCACGTTTTTCAGATGCTCCAATTGAAGTCTGTTGGGGCCAAAATAGACCTGGAATATCCCCTCCTCTCTTTGCTGGCATCCATCGCCAAGGTGAAGTACATCACTGTGCATGCGTGATGACGTCACACCATGGATGTCATGATGCATGCACGGCAGCAGCCACCGCTGTGCACAGTGGTGTGATTTTTATTGCAAGGAGCTAAAGGCACGCACCGCTCTAACATGAACTATTTGAGCCCATGGGAAGCATCTATGTTTTAATTTTCTAATGTAATGCAAAGGTGAAGTTCCAATTAAGCCTTAACCTAAAATGGAGACACTTCATCTACCGTTCTAGCTACTTGAATTAATGTAACAAACAACAGCACCCTCAGGATTCATTCTTTGCATTTGCCTATATTCAAGAAAATCCTAATCATGCCGTGAAACCTTTCGAGTAATCCTGATGTTTGGCGCATCCCAGTTTGACAGGAAAGGTGCGGTAAATTGGCTCCATTCCATTTTGAACACGAGTCCTATAAGGCCACTAAATAAATCAGCGTAAAGAAGACCATTCTAACGTGGCCAGTAAGGATTAAAGTCTTACTTATCTATTTTTAGCTTTGTAAAGTTGGTCTCCATGGTCACCATAAATCCTTTTCATATCTGTCTTTGAATTCAGTAGCTGCGATGTTTATGGAACTCATCTGCTCCCGGTATCCTTGTAGTGACCATCTGGATTGTGCCGGTTGTAAGCACAAATGCGACAGCGAGCAGAAACCACGCCGGGCTTATCTATCCCCGGTATGCTCGTGGTCATTTAATGTATATCGTTTTCATGATAATGTAAAAAATTAAAACCCCACCGGAGAGTCCGAATGGCCATGTCAAATAATGGCTATAAAATAGGTAGGACAACCAGTGACGGAACTATCGCCATAGCGACCCAGGCGGCCGCTATGGTGTCCGGGGGCACAGGGAGGCCAGAAAGAGGAACAAAGGGGTCCCCCTGATGTCATGCGGGCCGCCTGGGTCGCTATGTAATTGTAGGCTGCTGGCAGTTGTGAGGAGGAACATGTCTCTGTTAGATCACCGACAACCTGTCAGTGATCTGTGCAGCAGCGCGTTCCTCCTCACAGCCGCTGCTGAGTCAGTGACAGCAAGCAGCTGTGGAGGGGTAGGCTGGGTCGGGTGTCGGCAGTGGAGGAAGAGGCTGGACCCAGGGTTGGCAGCGGAGGAGGAGGCGGGGCCTGGCGACGGAGGAAAAGGCGGGGCCTGCCAACAACCGTGGAGGAGACGGGGCCTGGCGGTGGAGGAGGCTGACAGGTAATAGGTGTGCAGGGGTATGACCAGCCCACCGGAGACCATGCAGAGCCCACTATAGAGAGTCTATTGTGGGCTCTAGAGGGTCACTCTCAGGTGGGCTGTGTGGGATCGCAGATGGGCTCTGCAAGGGGCGTAACTAGAAATCACAAGGCCCCATACAAAATTTTGCTACGGGGCTCCGTGATTTCTAGTTACACCCCTGAGGACAAGAATAAAATAAGGAGCGTGTATTAGGGCTCACTCACATGACTGTACAGTGCCCGGCATATTCTTGGGCCAGGAATGGCCAGGTATTTGCATTCAGCTGCGGCCACTCGATGACAGGCTGAGAGGTTCCATAGCTGTCCACGTGTATTTGCACATAGAGCGAATAGCTACGATCAGGGACCAATAGGCGACCCTGGACACAAACAGTCTGCATACAGGGCCGCTCATCTGTCCCTAGCCACATGCAATCACTCAAAGTGCTGTGGGCAGTGCCAACCTGTCATTTTATGTTCTGTCTATAGCTGAACATAAACGCCTGACTGTACCCATCCCGAACACAGTGTATGGTCAGGAACGCCCAGGTGAATAAACCCTGTGGCTGGATTCACACCATTGGGGGCTGAGCTGGACATTTGACATTTGAATGGGCTCAGCTCCTACCACCATGTTCACCACCACCAGTTTATACCACCACCAATTCATACCACCACATTCACCACAACCAGTTCATACCACCACCAATTCATACCACCACATTCACCACCACCAATTCATACCACCACATTCACCACCACCAGTTCATACCACCACCAGTTCATACCACCACGTTCACCACTACCAGTTCATTCCAGCACATTAACCACCACCAGTTCATACCACCACCAATTCATACCACCACATTTACCACCACCAATTCATACCACCACATTCACCACCACCAATTCATTTCACCACCACCAATTCATTTCACCACCACCAATTCATACCACCAGTTCATACCACCACGTTCACCACCACCAGTTCATACCACCATGTTCAGCACCACCAGTTCATACCACCACATTCACCACCACCATAGGGTTGCCACCTTTGCTTTCAACGAAACCCGACCACTCTAGCGACGCATAGAGGTTTTTTGGGGAGAATGAGTTGCAGCTTGTTCATATGTAAATAGCGCCGCCCATTCCTATGTAAATATCACAGTCAAGACTATTTTCAGTGGGGGGCCAGTAGCCCCTATCTTAATTTTGGTTGCCCTGTCTGCCTGACATCATATGTCCGGGTCTCAGCTGCCATGAAACCCGGACACAGCATTCAAAACCCGGACTGTCCAGGTGAATCCCGTACAGGTGGCAACCCTACACCACCAGTTCATACCACCACCCAGTTCATACCACCACCAGTTCGTACCACCACGTTCACCACCACCAGTTCATACCACCACATTCACCACCACCAGTTCATTTCACCACCACCAGTTCATTTCACCACCACCAGTTCATACCACCACATTCACCACTACCAGTTCATTTCCCCACCACATTCACCAACACCAGTTCATTTCACCACCACCAGTTCATACCAGCGTGTTGCGGTGGTGTGTGCTGGAAAATGCACCTCATGCACTCCTTTTTTTCAGCACAGCAGGGTGTGACGTGGTACAACTGCATCACATCATTCTGTGACAGTAAACTTCATGAAATGCCACTCATGACATTTCAATAAAGTTCTAACAAAGAAAAAATGGTAAACAGTGTGATATTTGTCCTCGTGACCGTTATCACTGCAAGTGAGAGAAAATCCCACATTTTGGGTTGTCTCCAGAACAGGAATAGATAGAAAAGCTTCCACTAGGGACACTAGTTTTGGTGACCACCAGGGATTTAGCTCTATTTGCAGGGATTTCCTCTCACTTCCTGTTGTGCCTATTGGACAGGAAGTGAAGATAAATCCCCCGAATAGGAATACAGATGGGGAAAAAAAGCTGACGGGTTATAACCCTCCCTTACTCTATCTAAAAAGTTCTCCTTTAATACTTTACAATGATGAGTCGGATTCCTTTTAATAAGGACGTTTTAGTGTTTATGATAAGAAATAGAGCTGCAGCTAACGATTATTTTAAAAATCGATTAGTTAGCCGATTATTAAGTTCGATTAATCGGTTAATCGGATAAACAATAAAATACATTTAAAAAAATGGCTCCAGTGAAGGGACTACTAGTTTGTATTGAGGTTGTAGTCCATCACAGGAGCAAGCTTGGAGCGGTGGAAAGAAATGTGTTATATTATGAGAGACATGTTATATTATAATAAGATGCATGTTATATTATAATAAGTTGCATATTGTAATAGGATACATGTTATATTATAATATGATCCATGTGATATTATAATACCATGCATGTAATAATACGATCCATGTTAAATTATGTTATTATGCATGTTATATTATGATAAGATACAAGTCATATTATAGTATGATGCATGTTACATTATAAGATACATGGTATATAATAATATGATGCATGTTACATTATAATATGATGCATGTTATAACAAATATGCTATATTATGATGATATGTGTTATATTATAAGATACATGTTATAAGTTATCACATTATGATAAAATACATGCTACGTTTTAATAAGATACATATTATAATGAGATGCATGATACATACAAATGAGCAGTACACTAGCTGGCCAGGTGTCACCATGGAAAAAATCACCATGGAAACGTCATCCAGCACCATAGACAGGGGCAGTATCACAAACCCCCTCGCCTATCTCTCCTCCTGTGCTCCCTCGTCTCTATGGTGTGCGCGAGAATGCGTCATAGGGGGCGGCGTGCCTGTGGATGGCGGCGTCGCGAGACGGTGCTGGAGGTAACACGGGGATGCCGAGCAGGAAGCCACAGGCGAAAGTAAGTGAGCGGGGTACGGGGCGCCGCCTGGGCAAAAACACCGGGGGAGGCAGCCGAATTCCTTTAATGGTGCAGAGCTGTGTGTGGCGACCAGGAGGCTGTTTGTTGCAGGGGAATTGTTACATGACTTCTGCGCAAACCAGAGGAAAGCCTCTGCTGGGTATAACAGAGTAATTCAATGCTGGCAACACGTTACCATGTGATTGTACGGTCCGCTTCCTGTTTACCACCAGCTGGGTGGTGTGAGGGATTTCCTGATAGGATGGTAAAGCTATTTGTCACATTGCACCATTGAGGATATTGTACAATCACATAGTGACGTGTGTGGCTGACTGGCTACTGCGGCTCAAACCTCTTTTAGTCTGGAAATGCTGGAACTTGTGGTTCCCCTGGGTAAGGAGCCTGCGGGCAGTGTTTGTCATCTGTGTTTTGCCTCTATAAAAGTTCTAGGATTGCTCCTTTAGGTTTGCATTAGCTATTTAAAGGCAGAGTCCACCTTATGCAAAAATATAATACATGCAACAACATAATAAATTGGAAAAAAATGTGACTTTATAAAATGATTGCTCTGAAGCCTGCAGAGCATTGTGCCTGCAGATCATCGCACTTGTAGTCCAATGTTTACTTCCTCCAACCCCATAACCGAAGGGCCGTACCTCCGTATAGACCTGGGGCTGTAAACAATGCCTTGCACAGGCCCCCAGGTGTAAGTGGAAGTACAGACCTTTTGTTATTGGGCTGGAGGAAGTAAACAATGGACTACAAGTGTGATGACATCACCACCCTACTGCCCACTGTTGAATCCCTCTGCAGCGGTTGCAGGTCTTCCCATTCACAGATCCCTGTTAATAGATGATGTTGCTATTCTGCAAGGAGAAGCACCCAGTAATTCGGGGGGAGTTGGGAATGTGACAATACTTTATGTAACACCTAAATATCTGTGTGATGTGAAACATGGTCTTAAAGGTGGACTGTGCCTTTAAAATAGAAGTGAAGGAGCTTTTACCATAATGAACGCGTATCATAATTGCACATTCTGGCACACTGACCACGTGACGTGACCCCCTTGTTCCCCCTCGCTGACTCTTCCATCTTCTCCCGGTCATCTTTTTTGTTTTGTTCAGCTGACTTGATTGGCCGAGTCTGGGATGACTTATTCCGGCATATGCACAGGGGAGTTAATGGGAATCTTATTAGGGATGCATCAATGCCGGTGTTCTGTCGAAATGGCCAACTCGTCGAGATCTCCAACTCGTAACACCACATTTGTTGTGAGATTTCGACGAGATGGCGCTAGTGCGCGTGCGCCAGCCTTAGCATTTTTCCAAGCCTCGTCGACTTGCCCAATTGCCCTAAGTGTGCCAGTGCGACCTCGCAATCCTCATTGGGTTCTCCAACTGGCATCGCTGCCTGTGCCATCGGATGCCCGCGCAGCCGCACTAACACGAATTAGAGAAAGTGATACTGCTCTTAGGTGGCCGCGCAGGCGCACTGACGTGAGTTGGACATCTCCATAGAACACTGTTTTTTCGGTATCTAGTACAAGTGCCGATATTTATCTTTTTTGATGCTCGCCGATACCGGTACTTTTTGCTAGCGTGGAGCCGGCTTCCCTGGCAATCGGGAATCAAGCTGGCGTGTCATTACCCGCCACCCGGCTTCTTGTTTGCCTGGGCAGATGGCTGCATGCTGATTGGCTGGGAAGCCGGCTTCCTGGCCGACCAGCATGGAGCCAGCTTTTGGGCTAATCGGGAAGCCGGGTGGTGAGTCATTACTTGCCGCCTAGCTTCCTGATTAGCCCGAAAGCTGGCACAATGTTCCCTCGCAGCACTAACTGTAAGTTCCGGTATCGGGGAATGTATTGGAGCATTTGGGCGAGCACGAGTACTCACCCAAATCCTCGGTATCGGCACAGATACTAGTATCGGTATCGTTGCATCCCTAGTATCTCTGGTCAGAAACTAAAAATAAATGTTTCTGTATTGAATTTCCATAAGTTCTATCCCACTCCTACTAACCATATCCATCTAGAAGTGTGTAAACGTTCTTATTGAAGATGCCCATAGGATGGACTTCCTCAATGCACTGACACAATTCCACTCAGCCCTCTGAATATGCGCTTCCTTGTGTCACCACTCTCACAGAGCCTGCCTTGTGAACTACAACTCAATACCTGAACAATGTAACATTATCATTGCTTGCTGGACGCAATGCACGATGAGATATGCAGTCTTGACAAATAGAGATTGCATCACATTAGGCAGCTTGGAAAGAGACGAAAAGCACACTGGGAATCCAGGAAGTTGGTGAAGGTGATGAGCAGACGGAAGGCAGGAACAGGTGTTTCCTCATTGGAAATGTTTGGTCACATGGCCGCAAATTAAGATCCTTCTGCTTCTGTGAAGCCTAATGAATTGTGTATTGTTAAAACACACGTGTTACACACTATGACATGAGCTCTGCAGTATTCGTGTCCGTGTCATTCACACAGGTAGTGTGCTGCCTATTTACCCCATTCACATTTGTGAACGGGACCAATCGCATGAGTCTCACAAGTTGCTCCATGAGTCTTCTACGATCAGCTGCCGTCTGTACAATACAATGGCAGCTGCCAGTACCTGCAGCCATATTGCAGCATATGCGATTACGTGTGAACGGCTGCGGGTGGTTGTATTGTACGGCTGGCATCTGATCACATGAGAATCACAGAGCAATGCGTGAGACGAATGCGATTTGCTTTATTCGTGAATGTGTACAGGGCCCAAAATGATGCCTTGCAAATTCAGTCCAGTCATCTGTGTGCCCTTGATGAGCCAACAGCTGTACGTGGTGGAACTAAATCCTGACTACTGTCCGGTCTGCTTAATTTGCTTTCAGTGTCTGAACCAATAGTAATAGTATAATCTGTACAACCTCCGCCTGTGTTTTTTTTTTATTTTTTTAGGGGCGATCAGCCAAAACCTTGAAGTCGTTGCAGTTTTCCAACCCGGGGCGGCAGACTGATTTCGCCCCAGAAACCAGTGCGCGAGAAAAGAGGCGGCTGAGCAAGGCGGCAACCACAGGATCAGAGAGGTTTGTCAGATGTTATGCTCTGTCCAGTTCCAGTATTATGTGAGCTCTGTCACTGCTTATAATGAGTACAGATGTCCTGGAGGCAGGAAGGCATTTCCACTGCACGTATTGTCCAGGTCCTGCTGTGCTATGGCTATATCAGCTGGCTGTGTCTGCCAACAGGTAAGTGGGGTCTTGAGGCTGGCTGTCATTCTTTGGGCCAGCCAAGGCAGACCCACCCACTGTGTTGTTGGCCCTGTGTCCAAGGGCTTTTGTTTGCATCAGATGGGTTTTGTGTTCCCATCCAAGTCTATGGCAATACAAGACCCACTTGATGCAGGTCAATTTCACCTGATAATTAAATCTAAATGATCTCAGAATTATTTCAAAATGTTGTCAAACTGATACCATTGACACAGAACCAAAGTCCGTCGACCCGGGCCCTAAATGAGTCAACTCTTGAGATACAAATTTCATTGACGTCACTTTTGGTTACCGCAGGGGTGGACAAATTAGTATGGAATTCAGGACACAGTATGTCCAGTCCAGGAGCCTGCAGGATTTTGTAGGAGCCTTCTCCATTGACCACAATTAGAGAAAACCTCAAAAATGAAATGCCGCCTCTAATTATTAAGGAGCATTGGCTACCTGGTTCCTGGGATTTGTCCCGTCCTGGGTTACAGCATACATTGTGATCTCAGTCAGGTGTATATACATTATTCCCTTCATTTTGTGGATTAAAAAAGTATTATTATTTATTTCACTATACGGCATTGGAACAAGAAAATTGAAACGCATGCAGCTTTCTCATTGGGCCTGTAATCTAAAAGGTTGCATTGGTTTCCTTATGGCCAGTGGTGTTCACATGAAATATTCATGTATTCCACTAGATGGCAGTACAACACAAAGGAAAGTAATTGGACACAGCCAGCGCATAGTTGCCTTAAAGGATAACCTTACTTTTTGGCAAAATACATATCTAGAGTTACAAGTGGGATTTAAATAAATTACTTGGGTCTCATTCAAACCAAGCACAACAGCGCTGGGGATCCCCGAGTCAAATCCCGGTCAGGACACTATCTGCAAGGAGTTTGCATGTTCCTCCTGTGCTTACATGAGTTTCCTCCGGGTAATCCGGTTTCCTCTCACACTCCAAAGAAATTATGGAAGGTTAATTGGCTCCTGTCTAAATTGGTCCTCCTATGTATGCATACATGTGAGATAGGGACCTTCGATTGTAAGCTACTTAAGGGCAGGGACTGATGTGAATGCCCACTATGTGAACGCTGTGTAAATTATCGGCTCTATATAAATACCTGTAGTAAATATAAATGATGTTATGCATTAACATGTGTTTCGTTCAGGTAGCCCATTATAAATGGAATGCCAACATCCCGCAATGAATAACAAAAAACACAGTACATCATAACACAGGGAATGTGTGTTGTGATGCGCTGCAGCGCATTGGGCTCTACTGTACAATATGCACAAGTGGGAATAGGCCTTATATATACTTGCATGCCCTTCCTGCAGCATTGCTGTTCCTAAGCAGCCCTATGGTATAGGGAAAGGGTGTTTGTGATGTCTACAGAACAAAAAACAAGTGCAAATAGTTTGTAGTTTCACATTATGGCTCCCTTACCTTACAAGGGTGCCCTTCTCCGGTGCTATGCAATGCAACTTTGGTCCCCTGTTACCATGATCTCTACCACCAGCATTTCCAGACTCCCAGGCGGCATCTTCTTTGGCAATTGGGTGGCCACTGATGATCCTCCTATGCATGCACTCGAGATGCATCCTCCCCGGCATCGGGCCCATTGACGGCCATGAATGGGCTTAGAGTGCACACTGCAAAGTGCAAATGCCATACAGTGAACACAGAATAAATCACAGGGGAAAGAGAGAAGGTTTTTTTTTGATAGAAGATGCTTTGCATGTCTCTTCTGCCAAAAATTCCTTCCTACTAGCAATTTTTTATTTTCTGACTTGACTTTCACTTTTATATGAAAAATAAGATCTCAAAGGTCCCCTGTACACATTCAATTTTCCTCCTGGCCTCTTTTCTTCACTGTGCAGGCCTGACTACAAGTTCCATACAGATGAATGGGAAAGGCCAACTCTGCTCCCCTATATAGTTGACGGAAAGAAAATTGTACTTTATTTTGTGCTGATTTCATTTACCAGAGTAAATCGTAGGGCAAAGGGGACAGTGTTATGTAATGAGTGCCACACCCCTGATAGTTTAGTTAGGAGACAATGTGGAAAAGCGGGTTTTTTAGGCACTTTGAACGACACTTTGCAAGAGTGTTTTTATGTAAAAAATATAAATTTTATTCAATACATAGTTAAAATAGAACAGAAATTAGTAATAAAAACCATAGGAGAAAACACCTCTAATCTCCACCAGTACCCTCAGATACGGTTAGCATCATTGGTCAGCCTAAGTGGTACAACTGTATAATTAATTGGTAGGTCTTAGCTGTGATTGACACAGTTCAATTGATAGGCAATCCAAGGCAGTTAGTCAGGTGTGGGATAGGGTGTGTGACAGAAGATAACTACATGGATGTTTGGAACCATCAGGTAAGTCAAGGTGAGTTCGATATCGAGCTCAGCCAGACCTAATCTAATTGGTTCAGAACAGTGGCTTTGAAAAGTAATCCACCTGATCTGACCCGCGTTTCGCGTACATGAAGAAGCGTTATCTCTCACCAATTCCAACTCCCTGGGTCAAGCTAAGCATTTCCATATATTTCAGGACATGATTTGTACTGCTATGTACTACGTCTGTTTTTATGAATTGTTAAAACATTTTTGATATACTGGTTGAGACACATCAATTGACGCAATCCAACTAACAACCGAAGATCAGGTGGATTACTTTTCAAAGCCACTGTTCCGAACCAATTAAGATTAGGTCTGGCTGAGCTCGATATCGAACTCACCTTGACTTACCTGATGGTTCCAAACATCCATGTAGTTATCTTCTGTCACACACCCTATCCCACACCTGACTAACTGCCTTGGATTGCCTATCAATTGAACTGTGTCAATCACAGCTAAGACCTACCAATTAATTATACAGTTGTACCACTTAGGCTGACCAATGATGCTAACCGTATCTGAGGGTACTGGTGGAGATTAGAGGTGTTTTCGCCTATGGCTTTTATTACTCATTTCTGTTCTATTTTAACTATGTATTGAATACAATTTATATTTTTTTTATATAAAAACACTCTTGCAAAGTGTCGTTCAAAGTGCCTAAAAACCCGCTTTTCCACATTTGTCTCCTTCTAACCATTTTATTTACCAGAGAATTTGTTTGCGTCTAACCAGTGTGCTTCTTTTCTGTCGCAGACAAACGATCCCGTCAAAGAACAAAGTGTATGACGCCAGAGGTATCCTGATAGCCAGTGGAATGGATCTGTGCGATTGCCTGGATGAAGACTGTATGGGCTGCTTCTATTCCTGCAGAAAGTGCGGCTCCAATAAGTGCGGCGTAGAATGCAGGTGTGATCGCAAGTGGGCGTACGAGCAAATCGAAGTGGAAGGAGGGGAAGTCATCCGTAATAAACATGCTTGAACTGGGGTGTTGGCAATGGAGCACTGCTGATCATTTACAGACCTAAGACCCTGTAATCAATGACTAGTGAAGATTTCTGCAGGAACGGAGCTGATTACTTCATGGTGTTGAAGGCCATTTAAAAGAATAATGAGCAGGAAAAAGCCTCTATGTTCTTCTGTGTACAGACTCTGATGAATTCTACGTCTCTTTTATTGTAATTAGGAATGCACCGATACTGGTGCCATGTGCCCTGATTATCAGGAAGCCAGTCGGCGCATCATGACCCATCGCCTGGCTTCCTGAATTCCTGGGAAGAAGATGTACTATCGAAAGAACACCGGCTTCACTTGCCGAGGCTGCTTGGCTTCCTGACCTGTTGGGAGGTGGATCAGGAGGTGCCGTTCAGCTTCCTGACCAATCCGGAAGCCAGGCTGCCTAGCAACAAGTGAAGATGGCTTCCTAGCCAATCAGGAAGCTGGGCGGCTTGTCATGACCCGGCTTCCTGATTGGCTAGGAAGCCAGGTTCATTCCTTGCTAGGCAGCCTGGCTTCCTCACCAATTGGGAAACCAGGAGGCAAATCAGGAAATGCTGCCCAGCTTCCTGATTGGTTAGGAAGCCAGGCTGCTGAGGAACAAGTGAAGCTGGCTATCCTAGCCAATTAGAAAGCCGGGTGGCACGTCATAATCCACCTCCCAGTTTCTTGATTGGCCAGGCTGCCTAGCAACAAAGGAAGCCAGCTTCCTACCCTATCAATGATTGGAAAGGAAGCCAGCTCCATGCTCCATTGGCACTGCCTCAGATCTCCCTCTGACCGGAAGTTCCAGTATCCGAGCATTTGGACGAGTACTCGCCGAAATACTCGGTATCGGCACCAAAACTAGTATGGCTATCGGTGCATCCCTAATTTTAATGTTTGTTTTACTTACTTTTTTTTTCCCCATTGGTAAAGCTGTTTGATAGCAGCATGTTCATTAAAGCTGAACTCCAGGGAAATGATAAAACTGCCTGTGCACTGCTAGAGTTAAAACACCTTTACACTCTAGGGTACGGTTAAAAAGCAGTTTTATTTGTATTACCCCCTCAGTCCCCCTGGCAACGGCACTGTCTTCTTCCCTCCTACATCCCTGTTGTGGGCATAGCCTGAGCACCCCCGCTTACAATGCAGGACTGCTGGTTCAGCATTTTACATAATGGCGTCAGAGTGCATCCGTTGGATGGATCACTGAAGAGAGGGCAGCTTCTGGGGACTGGTCACATGGGGAGAAGGAAGCCTGCGGGAACAAAGGATAAGGGAAGTAAAATTACTTTTTAATGGTACAGCAGACAAAAAAGAGCACTTAACCAATGCAGTGCGGGGGAGCCCCAACACAAAGGTAGTTTAACAATTTCTCTGAAGTTCAGCTTTAAGAAAGATGATTGGTTCTCTTTAGTCACATCAGCTTTATTGACAGCTTGAAAAATGCAATATTTTGCTCGATTGGAATTTTTGTAACGGTTTCCTGATGCAGTTTAACAAAGAGTTTGCTTCTTCCCCTGTAAAAGCCAAAGCTCAGCTGGAGGTATGTCTGTGAAGGTTCCCATTCATCCAGCTCATGGTATAAATGTAAAAAAAAATAACTGGACTTGCTGTATTTTTCTTGAAGACGTTTTGCTCATCTGGTTTGCAGAAATGTCCTGAATTGAGGAAGCTGGTCGGATGACCAGCGAAACGTCTTCAAGAAAAATACAGCAAGTCCAGTTGTTTTGGTTTATTTTTGACAGATATGAGCTGGAGGTAATACGACGTGTCTGTGTTTTTGTTGCGTTTTTGTTTTACAATTTTTATCTTCTATTCTATTTTTTGTTCCCTCCTTGTCTTATTCAAATATCAACCACTTATGGTTTTGAGAAATGAATTGATTTTATATGTTCCATCATAAAACATGAATTTTATTTTCCAAATAAATTTGGTTCAGTAGAAAAATACATTTTTGTTTTGGAATATCTTTTCACAGGGCGTGTATGGGGTAGACGCATGCCAGTGACAAGTGTGCCTTGCGACAGATTCATGTACTTGTCAGTAAAGTGTATGACACAAATCCGACGTAACTGCTGCAAGAATCTCTCCTGCTGAGTTTTACAGGCGGAGAAGCTGTTTGCAGCAGTTGGGAGTGTAATGAAAACCTGTCAAGTACAGTAATACCTCACTTCGCGAACTCCAGGAAGTTCGGCAAAATTTTGTTTCCGTTCGGGAACGGAAATCGGGTGACGAACATGACCATGGTCATCTTCCTTGCTCTGACGTGATCGTGGCTTCCTCTAGTCGAGATTGCGGTCACAGACAGACCTGTGCACACTTGCTGTGAAGCTTTTCTATGTGCTTTTTAGCACATACAGTACTGTACAGTATTATTCAATCCAGCATGGCTCCAAAGAAAGTGCAGAGCAAGCATGATGGTAAAAAGAATGTGCAGAGCGGTATTGGAGGTGACCAGAAAAAAGAAAAAATGTACATATGGTTCAGAACGGATTAACCTTATTTACATTGGATCTTCTGGTGAAATTTGATTCGGTTCGCGACCAGAATTGTGGAACGAATTAAGTTTGTGAAGCGAGGTACCACTGTATCTGTTCCAAAGGAACTCTGGGGGGGAAATGTATTAACCCTTGCAGTGGGGCTATCCATGCACTGCTAGGTAGGGCTGCAACAAATGATTATTTTCATAATCGATAAGTTGGCCGATTGATTTTTTTGATCGGATAGAAAATGTAAATACCATCCTAAATGTAAAATAAAATACACAAATGTTACCAACATAAAGTTTACTTCAGAATTAAACTGCATACACAATTGTTTTGCAATTGCTCCACACTGGAACGCATGGCATTGCGGTACTGTGGGAGGTGTGTTTGGGGTGACATTGAATTGAATGGCACTGCAACGCACCTCCCGCAGCAGAATTTGTCAGGATGAAATCAAAAATTACTTTTTTCTCACTTTTTAAAAAAAAATATATTTAATTTTTTTTTTTTATTTGTATTGTAAGCACATGGCGCCTGAATGGCTTCAGCCCGGGAATGACAGCTGCCAGTAGCAAGATTCTGCAGACGGCAGCTGAATGTAAATCCAACAGGTAGTGGGCGGGTGCGATAGCCAGCCTGCTATTGGCTATTTCAAATTGAAATAGCAGGCTGGCTATTGTGCACCCGCCCACTACCTGCTGTGCCCTTCTCCCAGCAAGGAGGAGAGAGCTAACGGATCCAAAAAACTAATCGATAATGAGAATAGCTGACAACTATTCTCATAATCGATTAGTTGGTTGCAGCCCTACTGCAAGGGTTAACTGCTTGTTTTTTCTAGGTCCTAAAAGTTCTACACAACCTGCTTTGCTGATCACTGAAGCGTGTCTCCTCCTACGCTGCACAGATGGAATGTTCCTTAGTATCCTCACATCTATACACTTGTATAGCACTTGATGACTGAAGACTTCTTAGACTGCTGCAGAGGAGGGGGAGAGAGGCTCTAAGGACCGGTCTAGGAACAAGCCAGCCTGAATAATCGGGCGAGTATAACTTTTTTTTTTTTTTTTTTTTTTTTTTTCTGTTGCATTAGATAAAGTCACAGGCCCCGCTGGCTCTCAAAATGCCTGCATCCAGTCAGATTGTTCTGGTATTTTGAGAGCCTGCGGGGCCGACTGGCAAGATACTGAAGCTTGTCCCAGTGGGAGATTTCTCCATCCACACAGTTTAGCGTAGATGGAGGAATCTGTTGCACTTCTTCCATCTGACCACAGAAAGTCTGCAGATAATCTATAGGTGTGTGGCCAGCTAGCAGATAATCTATAGGTGTATGGACAGCCGCGTATAAACGCACGGGCAGCCTGGTTAACCCCGCCTCCGGCCAGGTCCAGAAAAACGAACCGATCAGATATGTTTCGCCGGACCTGATCGTGCCTCATCATGGTAATCTGATGTAAACAGACACATGTCCATTGACATCTGATTCCCCATAGACAGACATGGGGTCCGGTAATTTCAGTATTTTCCATCCGTCGCAGGATAGATGAGAAATAAATGGACAGATATGGATGTCACCGCAGTGACCTCGGCTCCGTACTGCTTTGATCAGGAGAGGTTCCGTGCGCAGATCGCCCTTCTGATCAGCCCGTATGACCAATACTTTACACTGGCAAGTAGTGATGAGCCGAACACCCCCGTGTTCGGTTCTAACTCGAACTTTCGAACATGGAAAAAGTTCTAACTCGAACTTAGAACTCAATGCAAGTCTATGGGGGTAGAACTCAGCAAGTACCATTTGCTGCAACATAGAGGATATCCTCTTGTACCGCCACTTTCCTCATCTCCTATATGGCGGTATTTCTTTATGAATCTGTTGCAAAAATAGCACCATGCAGTAAAAGTGTTGCAAATAAGAACTACATGAATTTGTTACAAACGTCGATTCAAACAATGAAAATGGCGCATAGGTTTTATTGTATTTTGAAAAAGGCTTCCAACTACATACACGCATTCAGGATTTGCCGCAAATGCCTTATTGAATTGGCTTATGGCTTCTGACATCTTCTTATGGCTTCTGACATCTTAAAGTGTATGTCCACTTTTCCAGCCAAATTGGGATAACCCCTCCTTTTGTACTTTACATGCTCCCATACAGCAGAGCAATACAAAGAATGAAAAACTGCTGCTTCCATTTTTACTTTCAGAAAAATCATGGTTAGCGTTCCCTGCTTTGTAAGAAGGGGGCTGGGGAGTTAATGTTTACCATAATGAACCCTGTCTGCACTGTGCTGGAAGATCTCATTATGGTTTGTAATTTAGATGTACAGGACTGTTTTTTCCTAACTAAGGGTAACAAGCTTGTGCCATGGGTGGTACATTGGAGGGACAGTTTTTTTTCGTTTTGTTCAAGTGCATAAACATTTAGAGGGGAGTTGATCAAAATCTGGAGCAGCTGTGCATAGCAACCAATCAGCTTCTCTCTTCAGTTTGTTCAGTTAAGATTTGAAAAGAAAAGAGAGAAGCTGATTGGTTACCAAGCACAGCTGCTCCAGATTTTGTCTGCTCCAGTTTTGATCAATTCCCCCCACATATTCTGTCCTCTAATTGCACTATTCTAATGCTGGGCACACACCTTACAACCATCGTACGATGCTCGGCGGGTTTTCGAACATGTTCGTAAGTTAAAGTCGCGCGACCTTACAGTAGTAGAGGTCGCACGGCACACACACACACACACACACACACACACACCTTACGATAATCGTACGATCGCGGGATTTCCCGCGATTATCGCAAGGTGTGTGGGCACCCTAAGAAATAGAAGCTGCCCATAGAGTCCCAGGGATAACCCTGCCCCAAACAAACAACTAGATAAGGGAAACAATTATTTTTAGGTATGCCGTGTGAATGGAACACATCTCAAATTTACTTGCAGAAGTGAAATGCCTCCCGGGACTTGTAGTTCCATAACATCTGGAGGGCGGGAGTTTCCCACCCCTGCTGTAGCTCAAGATCTGTATCTCGGATAAAATATTTTGAATCAGTTGGTCTGATTGGCAGATACTATAGTAAACCAGGATCTATCTCTAACCACACCAGTTGGTTCTTTATCTTTTGAATGAAAAAAGGAACTTGTTGGTTACACTGATCAGCTCTCCGTCAACATTTGATTTTAGTCTTCATATGGTCTAAAAAAAAAAAAGAAGATTTAAAGCTTGACTTGTCAAGTGAATTCAAAGTGTCCTTCTATCCCCGTGCACATTATCCTTTCTCACATGAATGCAATAATAATCCAGCACCTTGCAGTAGTTTGTAACACGGCCAGCAGGGGGCAGTGTTTGGCCACACAGCCAAGCACTGAAATATTAATGTTCCCAGCAGTGTGCACAAATGAGGTCTTCATAACCTGTGATATGTTTCCATTTGTAATAACAATTCACATGTCAGCGTAGGCTTTTACGGAATATGTTGTCTTTTGTTTCTGGCCCAGCATTAGTTGTCAGCAATATCTGTTTAACACAAAGCTACGAAAAAAGAGCAAAGACAATGTGCAGAAAGAAAGCGATTGAAAAAATATTGGCCAGGAACACGAAGTGCCAAGAGGAACTTTGTTACCTGTGGTAGCCAATCAGCTTTTCCCTTTAATTTCTCAACCAGTGGTGGCAAATGTAATTAAGAACCCAGTTGTTTACTGCAAGCAATGCAGACAGTTCATTCATTCAGCCACTTTTATAACTGAGGTGTTTAAGGCATAGTCCACCTTTTGCAAAAATGTAATAAATCCACCCACATTAATAAACCCAAAATGTCCCTTTATTACATTTTTGCTTTGAAGCCTGCAGGGCCAGGTGCGTACAGAAGTACAGACCATGTTTTATGAGGCTGGCAGCAGTAAACAAGTACAAGTGCAGCAACATCACCACACGTGTGCTCCATTGTGATCTATAGTACCCATGGATAGAGTAACATATTCAAATCAATACATAAGCGTAGCACAAACTTTTGTGTCCGCATCAGGTGCGTATTGCAACATACCATACCAAGCTGACAACGAGAATGTAGATTTGTAGCTGCCCTTCATTAAAGTCCATGCACACGGGGAAATCAACCAGATGCAGAATCAACGCAGGAATCAGGGTCAGGGAGCTCCACATGTCCTAAAAAAGCAAAATATTAATGTCCTAAATATTATTACAGAAATGTATATAGTGAGAACACTTTACACAGTGCTTTACATAGCTGGACATTCACATCAGTCCCTGCCCTCAAGGAGCTTACAGTCTAAGGTCCCTATGCAGGCCCGTCTTTAATATTGATCGGACCCTGGGCAAACATTTTCTTGGTCCCCCTCGGGGCCCCCCACCAAGAAAAAAAAAATGTAAAAAATGACAACATGATTGTATATCTCCCTGAAAATCTCACTCCATTTCTGTTCTGTCCTTCAATATATGTGAATAACATGATTGATAGAATTACAATGCATGATAGTAGAAAGCCATGATTAGACATAATTAACCTGAACAACCTCCATCTCCTGAAGAATATATACCACATCCATTCCAGCGCCCCTAAGCGCAAAACGTTGAGAGAAAACTAGGCTCCTCCTCTGTTAAACCTTCAAAAACGAGGAATACAAAAATAGAGGAATACAAATCCCAGCAATACATTATAGAGCACCATGTGGGGGGAGGGAAGTGCAGGCTTACCTGAGCAGTCTTCCAGCAACTTGCTTCTGAGATCGGGCCTGTCTGCCAGCGGCTGTCATCCCCTCACACTTACTTATTCTTCTCCCCGCGTCCCTGTGCCGATTGTGGATGTGCGCGGGCGGTGAGTGTGAGGCAGTGAGGTGTGGCGTGTGGAGCGTGGAAGCCCTGCGCTACAGACGGCCCTGTCCCTATGTCACATGCATACAGGGCTGATTTAGACAGGAGCCACTTAAACTACCAGCATGTCTTTGAAGTGTGGGAGGAAACCCAGGCAAGCACAAGGAGAACATGCAAACTCCTTGCAGATAGGGACCTGAGGAGTCCCCCCCTCCCCTGTTCGATCCTCCAGCGCTGACTGGTGAAACGGACAGGGGAGGGGGCAGGTACAGCTCGCTCTGCCTCTGGATAGGCAGAGCCAGCTGTCAATCCCGCAGCTGGGTGGATCTCGACAGCAATGTCGGGATCCGTTCCGGCTGCGGCGTCACTGAGCTTTGGGTCACGGGAGGACGCTAGTTTGTGTTCTCCCGTGACCCTTAGGAGAACTATGGGGAAAAGCCCTGGCCCCATAGTTCTCCTTTAAGGTAGAAGTGCTAATCACTAGGTTATACAAGCAATCTGAGAGATCCTGCTATGCATATTGATTTTACTATGTTACTTTATCCATGGCTGCTATAGATCAACTCTACCTCTTTCTGAAGAAAGGCAAGGAAAGCGCGAAACGCGTTGAAGTTCAAGCCACTCCAGCTTTTGCATACATTCTTTTGTGATGGACTGTCTTGCATAAGTACACATATAAGTGCCTGTTTGTATGGTTCAAAAAACCAGTAAAAGGATGGCATTGGGAGGTGTTGCAATTTTTCAGGAAGTTGTGATAGACCCACATTTGAAGCTGGTCCAGTCATTTTGTGTGTTTTTAGGATATTTTATCTATGTATGGCATTTTATCTATCTATGTAAATAAATGTGCTTGTTATTAATACAAGTGTATATGTCTGGCTGTGTCTTTGGCACCTTTAAACCCCTGTATAAATGTGATTCATGTTTTTGGTTTTAGAGTTAGGGGTGCAGTGCCAAGTTACCCAGAGGCACTATATGCAACTTTTTGTATTTGGTGGTCTGGTGCTCCTTTTGATTGCTTAAGATTTAAAGAAGAACTCCAGGGGAAAAAATTCTTAACCCTTGCAGTGGGGCTACCCCCACACTGCAAGCGTTAAGTGCTCATTTGTGTCAAGGTTAAAAAAAAAAGTTATACACACCTGAACCTCGGAACCAGCCAGCTATGGCAGAGTTCCCTCCAGTCTATTTCCTCCTCCACTGCAGAGATTGCATGTCCCTTGGCATCCTCACGTCCTATGCACTGTATAGAATGTGTTGACTCAAGGACCTCTGCAACGGAGGGAGAAACAGGCGAAAGGGACCATTCTAAGAACAAGCTGGCTCCGAAGATCAGGTGCGTATATCTTTTTTTTTTAACCTAGACACAAAAAGAGCACTTAACCATTGCAGCGTGGGGGAAGCCCCACTGCAAGGGTTAAGAATTTTTCTTTCTCCAGAGTTCTGCTTCAAGTAACTTTCTGTGTCAGACAGGGGAACCTTATCTTCAGAATCATTGAGTTTGTCATTATTACCAGCAGAGGTCAGCACATTCTTTTTATTCTATACAACATTTATTAAACAACAAAGCAGCAATTTTTTTTACATGGTCCCTGAGTATTTAGAAATCATTTTATGTCGGGTTTTTTTTCTTGGCCAGTTTAAAGTCGACCTATGATGAGGAATAATATACATTTTAGCAATCCGAGAAATTCCATTTTAAAAGGTAGTGAAAAGGTTTACAGTAACTTGCATGCTGAATGTGACTCATGTTCAAAGACAGGCATTTGAGGTTTTACCCCAGCGGTCCCAGTCTGAGGAAGCAGGACCCGTTTTGTTATGATAAAATAAGAATGGGACTTGATCCTCCAGTAACTTGTATCTGAAGCGTTTTGTGTTGCAGTTTGATTCTCTGTCCCTGGATGTCAGACGTACAAGGAAGCTAGTAGCAAGGTAAGGAACCCACTGGCAGTAAGCGGCTGATAGTCCAGAAACGAAGTACAATTTAGGGATAATCCAAAAGGGTAGTCAAAGTCCAGTCCGGGTCGAGGCAGGCAGCAAAGTTTCAGAGGCGAAAGACAGTCCAAGGCTCAGCAATCATATTTCCACCATAAGGTGGAATAACTCAGCAATAAGCCAGAGCTCAGGCCAGGTTTTTATAGCCAGGGGAGGTAAGACCACCCCCCGGTCACCAAGACAACCAGGAGGCTTCCCTCCCCGGAAACCAATGGCAGGCGCGAGAGATGGAAGGTGTGCACTGAGAACCTCCCCCAGCAAGGCTCACACCTGATGGCGCAGGAGCGCTACGCGCGCTTCCGGGGATGCGCGCGCGGCCTGTGTACTGCGCACCAGCAATTCGGGCACCAGGAGTTCTACCAAGCTGAAGGGGAACCCGTGCCCTGAGCCATGGTCCCCGAGCAGAGGTAACGCCCCCTGCTTCCTGACACTGGAATTCATAAAGAGTGTCGCAGACACTCATTAGAAATCTGTCTCACATCCATGTAACAAATGACACAATTTGCAACAGATTCATGTTAGTGACGGTTAGGTGAATATGAACCTGCTGCAAATTTTTGTCTGCTGCACAATACATACGTGACACAATGTACTCCAGACCTGGGCATTTTGCGGCCATATCCGGGCCTTTGTCTGTCCCAGTCCGGACAATGGATTGAGCCCCAAACCGCACTCCGTTATGGCTGGCTGACAGTGGATGCATCCGGCTCCAAGGCCGGTGCCTCCAATGCAAACCATAGCCTAGTGCAGGTCAGCAATTTGTCCGTGTCCAGATCACGTTCCTCTTCAGTCCTTGGTTGCTACGACCGCTGGCTAGGAGTGGCAATGTAATGCACCTGCTGCACTGTATCACACGTTAGGTGCGTTGCATGGTACCGTGGTTAATTACATGAGAAACTGGAACTGTTGTGGAGGAACGAATCAATAGGCTCTATGGTTTCATAGATGGGCCTGTCTATGGGCCTCCACGACAGTCCCAGTTTCTCATGTGGCCTCTTGAGAAAATGAATTGCCCACCCCTGATTTACTCCAACATGAAAGAGGTCTTATTTTTTACAAATTCCTTATTTATATAAATGCAAACAATACAACGTATTACCAGTGATCTCAAAGTGAACAAGCGACAATACAATCAACTACGGATGCACCGAATAAGGAGTATTTGGGTTTTGAGTACTCATGCTCGCCCAAATGCTCCAATGCCTAGCCAGATACCCGAGCTTTGTGGCCAATCAGGAAGCCGAGCGCTGTGTAATGCATCCCTACAATCCACCATATACGCATTATAGACAAATGAAGAGAGAGAACAACTAATATACAGTATATATGGCATCTTAAAAAAATCGTCATGACTTGATACACTATTGTTCCTACAAAAAATAGGCACAGCAGATAAAACATTGGAAGTCAATGATTGTGGATTACGATGCCAGAGCCAGCGCCATCACCTTCCATACCAATGCCAAACACTATTTTCACTCCTGCCTTTTTCTTTGTGATCTTTATTCTCTCTCATGTTTCATGCTTTGTGGGTATGTCTTATCCTGTGTGCTGCCGAATCCTTCTCCTTGTTTTATATCAGTGACAGGAATACTACTATTGTCTATGGTCCACTTATTTCATTATGTTTATAAAAATGTTTGTGAGCCTACTGGGAATGTTAGGGGGGGACCCCCAATTTTTTTTTTTTAAACCCAGCGTGTGGTTCTCCCAGCAATTCATACCAGAGTCTTTAGGTCTGGTGGGAATTTTAGGGGGACCCCAATGATTAAAAAAAAAAACGTAGGATCCCCCCTAAAATTCCTCACCAGACACTTGAAAAAAGGGGGGGGGGGGGGGGCCCCC
>NW_017306298.1:587988-607018 GCF_000935625.1 Nanorana parkeri
TTTTTTTTTTTTTACACATCAGGGATCCCTCTTAACATTCCTACTAGACCGAAAGGGTCTGATATGCATTGTCTGGGGAACTGCATGCTTTTTTTTTTGCATCTGTGAAGTGTCAAAAGTTAAAAAGTAAACATTTAATGTCACTTTTCTGCAACTAATTTTTATTCGTAATTGTCATTTAACTCATTCTCAATTTCAAAATTAACAAAACATTTGGATTCATCTGAATCCGAATGGAGAAACAAATTGACTTTTAGACCCAAATCCCAAATAAGGAAATAACAAAATATCTGAAACAAAACAAATTAGTGGCTGGCTTTAATGTCTAGACGTGGCGATTTACTGGACCTTAGACTGCTAAAGAGGAGGGGAAGAGACATTCCAGGGACCGCATGCCGGCTCAGAGCTTTGGGTGATTATATATTTGTTGTTTTTTTTTTACTTAGACACATACAAGCATGTAATCCTTGCTGTGTGTGTGGGGGGGGGGCTAGCCCCATTGCAAGGGTGAATGAAACAAAATCTTGGAGTTCTTCTTTAAATAAACTAAACACATATGATTTGCTGGAGTGCCGCAGTTTTCTTTTGTTTGGAATGTCTATATTAGACTGGAAAATGAGCCAGGCGTGCACCCAGTGAGTGAATTTATGGTGGGCCGGCCTGGAACAGCACTTGTTTGTATCTTATTAAGGGTATCTTATTATTGCGTAAAGCAAAACAAACGACAAACGCACTCAACAATTTGTTACCAGTTATACAGTAAGGTGCACACGAAATGGGCTTTGAACAGTAGAACAGTAGAAAGGCATCATGGCACATCAGTGCGTGACGCCATTATACGCGATGACATCACACGCACGTGTAATGGCATCATTGGGAGTGTCAACCGCTACCCGCTCCGGGTGCCCCCCTGCCTCAGGACGCCCTTGCTGTAGTCGAGGATTAAAGGGCCAATAAAACACGTTCGGTTGAGATGTGTTAACCTAAGGTCCCTATCTCACATGCATACATATATTCACACACACTATGGTTGCTTTAGGCCAGAGCCAAATAATCTACTCGCATGTCTTTGGAGTGTCAGAGGTAACCTATGCAAGCACAGGGAAAACATGCAAACTCCATGCACATAATGTCCTGACCAGGAATCAATCTGGGGACCCCTGTTCTGCATGGCAGAAGTGTATCCACTAAACCAGTGTTTTTCAACCTTTTTTGTGCAAAGGCACACTTTTTTCATGAAAAAAATCACGAGGCACACCACCATTAGAAAATGTTAAAAAAATTAAACTTTAGTGCACACTCTTCATACATTTAAGTGCTGGCCAAGGCCTGAGTATTTAAGCACCACACCCCTGGGTTGAAAGTGTAAAGTGTATACATATCTCAAATAAAAAGACATTTTTATTCAGAATTGTCTTTTGGCACCATTAAAGCCCCACTTTTTTTCTTTTTCTTTACACTAGTCAAGTGCACACTGCTGGTGTGTCATGGAAAAGAACCCCCTCACCTTCCCAGTTGCTAGGAGCGTGACAAGACCTGCAGAAAGGGGGGTCCTCTGAGGGATGCTGGCAGAATTGCCTCTATCAATGCTCCGGCTCTGTAACGGCTCAGAGCTCCTGTCACGTCACCGGCTCCTCCCCCCGAGCTGGAGACGTGACAGAACCTTTCATCGCTCCACCCCTCCGGCTCTGTCACGGCTTCATCTTTTCTCCACGCCGTCACTACTCCACGCCCCCCTGCTCTGTCACGCGGCTGCATCACCGCTCTATACCCGGTCACCGCCGCTCCACGGCCCCAGCTATGTCATCGCAGCTGCTCCACGCTCCCAGCTCTCGTCGCGGCTCCATTGCCGACCCGCGTCCCCTGCTCTCGCACCGGTATGATTGGTCTATTTGTGAGCCAAAGCCGCGGCACACCAGACAATATCTCACGGCACACTAGTGTGCCGCGGCACAGTGGTTGAAAAACGCTGCACTAAACTACTGTGCTTAACCACTACTCTATCTATAAGAACAGTCACAATGTAGCTTGTTGTTTACCTGGAAACTACTCATTTGCTGATAGTATTTTATCTCCCTAACCTCACCTATTGTGAACAATGTATGTGCACTCCTGGGCAATCTTGCCATTTTCTGTACTACTTGTGGTCTGTATCAATTTGTCCTTTTGCTTTGCAACATATTTTAAAAAATAGTAATAAATACAATTGGAAAAAAGCTCCCTTAGTTACTAACCTAAATAATAATAATGGAGACCAGTGATTACTAGTTACTCTCCATGTGCCCAACTGATCCTGTTGCCGCCCTCATTGTAAATTCATGACTTTGACACCTAAGATGAGAAGACCCTTTGATGGACACTTTTGACAACCAATACGCAGCTTTCACATTGTCATGAAGCGACTACAGACCAAAAGAAAAGAATTGGTATCCGGCCTGTCAGTTGACCACGCTTTTAAATAACACATTTGGGCTTTTCACGTTTTTAATTTTATGATAAACACTACGGATTTGCTAAAGGTGTGTGCAGTAGGAGGGAGAATAGTTTTTGCTTTTCTTATTGCCTAGAGGCTTTAACACGGAACTATACACTGCTATCCACCAAGTATGGCGCCATCTTAGCCTTTTTCAGTTGCCATGGTGTTGCACCTGAACCAGCTATAACACCAGCCATTTGAGGGCTTGCAAGTTTGGTTGAGAGCTGCATTAGAATGCATCAGAAGCATGCCTTCAGAAGCATGCCCAATTTAACAGTTTGTTCTTGTAGCACAATACTTGTAACGTGTATTTTAAACCCTCCCCTACCATTGATGTGTCTTCCTGGTCTGCATTCTGACAGGTAGACCTCATTTAGATGGAAGATTAGCTTCTTCACAGACAATAATCTGTGATTCTTGCTGGCGGTGAAACTTTGGCCCCTTGCACAATATGTGCAAACAGCCAGCAGCTATGGCAGCCAGATATGTACCCCGTGCAAATCAATGGGTAACGCTGTTCACATGTACTGCTTGTACGAGCGTTTACATACGATTAGGGCCTCTGGCTGGCTCTGAATGCAGACAGTTTGCGTCCAGTTCCAGTGATCTCAAGACGCAGTTATCCGTCCAGTCTGAATGCAGCCATAGTACAGACTGCTGCAGTGTTTATCAGCATTCAGCCACATCTGGCTACAGCAGCCTATCTGCCCATCTGAATGAGACCTAAATCTATCTGGTGCTATCAAGAGAAACATTCGCAGGCAGTTATAAAAACAGTGCCACTCTGAGATTTGCATACAGCAAAGGTCTGCAGCAGCTTCATGGTTAAATGACCATCTAACAGGTTCTTTGTCACACAGTGCTAAGCTGCATGCCTGAGTTTGAAGACAAAGGATCATCAGACATCGGGATACTCATACTGTAATGATTACCTCATTCCAAGACTGCTTACATTGGGTAAGGAACATAAATTGCCGCTAGAGTGAACGTCTAGCGGCTTCCAGATAGATACTGCAGATCTGGGTCAGTGCAGGGTGTGATTGACAGCCTCTTCCACCCCTTGGCTCATAGCTAGAATCTGCTTTGTTACACAGATGGACTAAAACCTATATGTGAGCTAAGGTCATGTGCGAGTTACCATGAGTATATTTAGGTGCACATTTTGGATATAAAAATGCCTAAGGATAGATTTGCTTTATTCATTTTATCAATGCGTATTAATGATTTTTTTTTGGTTGCGTGCATTGTTTGTTTTTATATCGGTACATTAGAACAAGTATACCCCTATTTCTCTCTCACAGTATCAATCTGCGTCCTCTTTATAGAGAGTCGATGTAGATGCCAGCTGCACACCATATAGTGTTTTGACCAGTAATAAAGGAGATGGTCCTTGTAGTGACCGCAACAGATGGCACCGTCCAAAGACATTCGAAAATAAGTCATCAGCATTCAGTGATTCAATGTGCAAATAAATGTTTGTTTTATTGCAACTTGCATCACACAGCTCAATAGACTATTGTTTGAGGGCCCTTCCTCAAGGCAACCCAGTGACGCTCACTGTGTAGCCTATATTAAGAGTATCTTCTAACTTTCATTGTCCACAGCTGGGCTGATATGCTGAATAGACTCAATGATATACATACAGCCAACAGAGGACGAAATCTACAAATGCCAGCCAGGACGCTATCTGCAGGGAGTTTACATGTTCTCCCCATGCTTGCGTGGGCTTCCTCCGGGTGTTCCAGTTTTCTCCCACACTCTAAAGACATGCTGGAAGGTTAATTGGCTGCAGTCTAAATTGGCCCTGTATATATGTGAGATAGGAACCTTAAGGTGCCCATACACTGCACGATTCTTGTACGAGAATCGCGGGAAATCCCACGATCGTACGATAATCGTGCAGTGTATGGAAGGCGTGCGACCGATTCTAATGTACGGTCGCACGACTTTTGTTTTTCGAGCATGTTGGAAAACCAGCCGAGAGTCGTACGATTTTCAGCTGGTTTGTAACATGCTCGAGAGATGACTGCCGAACGGGCCAGTGTGCTCACGCGCACACTGCCCTTCAGCATTGCAGTCATCGGAAGCCCGCCCCTCAGGGGGGCGGGCTTGCGATGATCGCAAGTACGATCTGCCTGTCCAAGATGGGCAGATCGTACGTTTTTTAAAGTACTTTACAACCCTCCCAAGACAAAAGTCTTGGGAGGGTTGTAAAGTGTATGGGCACCTTATGATTGTAAGATGTTTGAGGGCAGGGACTGATGTTAATTTGCAGCAAGTGTAAATTGTCGGCGCTATATAAATACCTGAAATAAATAATAAATAAATGCAGTCACTAAGATATGGCGCAACAAAGTAAAAAAAAAAAGGAAAGTCAAACGAACAGAAAGCGAAACAAAAAGTGTATTTCCATTTTTGCATTCAAATTTGAGAAAACCCCAATGTGTGTTTGTTATGTGTTCCCATTCACACAGCATGCCTAATAATAATAATAATAATAATATTCATTTTTCTTAAAGGAGAACTATGAGGTGAGTGATTTTCACTCAACCTCACAGTTCGAGCTGACGTGTGACAAACTGTCACACGTCGCCTCAATAGATCGGGAAGTGAGCGAACACATACCATCGCTCGCTCACTTCTTGATCATCTCCCTGCAGGGAGCCGTGACTTCACTCACGGCTCCCTGCAGGGATTCCCCCCTCCCTGATCCTCCAACGCTGACTGGCGGAACGGATGGGGAGGGGGCAGGTACAGCTGGCTCTGCCTCTAGATAGGCAGAGCCAGCTGTCAATCACGCAGCTGGGTGGATCTCGACAGTAATGTCGGGATCCGTCCCGGCTGCGGCGGTCTCAGTATACCGCGAGCTGTAGCTCGCGATATACAGAGCTTTGGACAATAGAAAAATTTCACCAACACACCATAAGTTGAAAAAGCTAAATATTTTATTGCCAATAGCTGTATCTCATTGGCATACGCCAAAAAAACGCCAAAAACGCCAAAAAAAGCAAAATATTTTATTGCCAATGAGATACAGCTATTGGCAATAAAATATTTTGCTTTTTCAACTTATGGTGTGCTGGTGACATTTTTCTATTGTTCATGTGTGGCGGTGCCATCAGCAGTCATTTCGAGCACCCATCCTCATCAAGAGGAAATCCCGGTAAGGAGTGCGGTATGGTTCCTGTTTCTGTTTATACTGAGCTTTGGGTCACGGGAGGACGCGAGTTTATGTCCTCCCGTGACCCCGAGGAGAACTCTGGGAAAAAACACTTACCATATAGTTCTCCTTTAACTCCTTTAACTACCATGAACAGTTTCATAGTGAGCCTGTCCCCAGACAAAGTGGGAACAGACTGACTTTCCACTCATTAATATAAAATGCTTCTTGATTTTTAACACTTTGTTAGGACAGACAGTATTCAGATCTAGATTAGAACTGATAATTAGATCGGTCAGCACAGTTGAGAGAGGGTTAATTATGATTTATATTAAGCCCCCTCTGTAAAATTTCTGTTTTGGAATTTTTTAGAAAAGAGCAAGTAAAACGGTAAGCAACTATTTTTTTTCTAAGTTATGCTATGTGAATGAGACTAATATGAAATAGGCGTTATCCCAATTTGCCGCAAAGGTGGAAATACACTTTAAGGGAGACAGTCAAATACACAGATTGAATAAATTTAAAGCTGAACTCCGGGCTGAATGTTATGCCTGTGTACAGGCAGTCCCCGGGTTACGAACAAGACAGGGACTGTAGGTTTGTTCTTAAGTTGAATTTGTATGTATATGGGAACAGGTAAACGTTTTAGGTGCAACTCCAGCCTAAAATGTTTTTGTTTGTTTTGGATAGCATACGGAGGGTTAACCCCCTGTAACATTTGTTTTGCTTTCCTCACAGTGGCTCTAACCCCACACCATACTAACCAAAACTGAAAAAATAAAATTTGCATGGACTACTACTTTAAATGCAACTTGGACAGATGTTTGTACAATTTCCTGTAATGTACAATACCAGACCTGGAAGAAGAGGCAGGCACTCCTCGTCTGCATGTCTAACAACTTCCTATAATATACAGGAGATACAGTACTATGAACGTTAACACAAGCCTTGGTAGCATTATAACTGGTGGAACAGCCTGGGACCTCCATTCGTAAGTAGGAGTCGCACGTAACTCGGATGCTCGTAACTTGGGGACTGCCTGTAAAGGTGATTTCTTACCTTTAAATTATTTATTCTTGTTGTCATATATAGTTATCCACTGATAAAGCAATAGTTGGTTTGTTCTTAAAAGGCCCCCTAATTTCCTTTTAGTAAGAACGATGGCCTAATGTTTCCCCGCCCACCAGCCTTGTGATAACTCTGCATGCTGATATGAAATCATCTTACATTCATTAGTTAAACATTGTTTTCTTTTACTTACAACTATTTTTTTCCACTTCCTAGTCCTCTTGGGCATAAGTAATATAATCTGTGCCAAAGCATTGCATCCTGGGAAGGTTACATCAGCAGAGCATTGGTGGGAAAGCTCAATTGTAATCTCATGGGATCTCAGGGAAAGGCATTTTGGTGCATGGTCACATCACATGTGCCAGAGTTCAAGGAAGTTAATGGAGATCTAGTAGCCTGGCCTTAGTAAAAATGAATGGGGAGGAAAAGAAAAATAAGGTATGGAAGAATAAAAAGCCGGCAATTATCTGGAAGTATCTGTTTGTAGATTGTCATTACTAAACATTTCTAAAGGTGTCTGTTGTTATTTTGAAGATATGGGTAAAGGTCCGCTTTAATCGGTGACTATCAGTCTGGAGGAGTGGGTGTTCCTAGGTACTCAAACTGCCCAAAGTAACACCTACATGTGATGCTGATCCTCCATGATTGAAAGAAATGTACTCCAATGAACTGAAGGGGCTGGGCAGTCAGGCTGGGGTGGAAATAGTTAGATGGTGCTGGGCATCCTCCAGCCAGGAAAAGAGGGAGGCTTTATTTGACTAGCAGCTTTTAATACGAAAGACTGGTAGTGTGCAGTGAAATCAGAGAAAGCAATTTCAGTCCAGAAGAGGAGCCTGTACAACTCTGCAAACCTCAAGGGAAGGCCGGAGTTCAGGTTTAACAAAGACCTCCAGGCAATTTAGAAAATGTTCCTTGCAATCAGGCTACCCCAGCACTGCAAGGGTTAAGTGTTTGGATGGAAAGAAGCAGATATATTTACTGGAACCACAATCCTTGGTCCCATGGTGTCCTCACGTCTAATGTGAGTCAATTGACCTGTATTAGACGTGATGATGTCAGCGGTCCTTAGACGGTCGGATTTCCCGCTGGGCAACATAGCCATATGCACTTTTTTTTTTTTTATTTTTTTTTACAGTCCTCCCACCCTGCCCGTGGCCACGCAACCTCAGGAAAGACGGGGGGCAAAATTGGGGTGGGCTTAGGCAATTACGGTGTGGGTCTCTCTTTTTATCACGGGAGGGGTGCTAAGTAAATCCAGCGTCGGAACCGGGGAAGAGGAGGCTGTGGCAACCAGTCTAGCAGCTTAGCAAGATTGAGGATCAGGTGAGTATATCTGCTTTATTTGAGCCCCTAGGCTGAAACGATCAGTTAACCCTTGCAGTGCAAGGATTGCTCCACTGCAAGGGAAAGTGTTTAAAATTCTCAGATTTCCTTATTCAGCAAACAGCTGACAAACTACGTACAAGCGTAAAAAAAAAACTATTTTCACAGGCAGGTGATCTTAAAACCATTTGCGTAATCCAAATTGTGATACGCAGCAACGAGACCTCACTAATGAATTACATTCACTCCTGGAACAAAAATGCCATCCTCCCTATTTGCATAACATCCTTCATCCTGACTTCTCCAAACGGAAAGTGATGGAGTCATCCATCACACAATTTCAGCTGACTGCGGGCTGATATTTCACCGCCACGGCCCGTACCCCAAGGATCCGGCTAAGTACCCCCTATTCACCTCCCGTATCTCCCCTTCTCACTCGGCTAATTCTCCATTCTCCCCAACCTGCTAACAAGTGCCAGCCGGCAGCCAGGACTGAGAACTCCCGACGGATGTCAGAAATTGCTCCTGACATCTCCATTTGGGCAGTTACTTTTCCATTCTTCAATAACACACAGGGAAATTTACATCTGAATAAAAAGCAAACCGTGCATAGCGGTGAAGGGCCCCTATTCTGCTAAATAGCCTTTTTTTTCAATTACAAGTCTATTTCACATAAGATAATGCAATTAAAAGATAATCACACTAGATGGAAAGTCAAGGTTACCAGCCAAGGTTCTCTGCCGTCATCCGGCACCTTGCGTACAATATTTTGAGCAGAGGATGTATGTTATGCGTTTGTTTCAGCAAACAAAAGCTTGCACTTGTTCCCTGTTTCACAATATGTGCTTTGGCTAAGTGGCGAGGTATTGGAACACCGTCCATTCATGGGTGGTTATCATTGTTCAGGATAGGTTCTATTAAACTGGGTATAAACGGTACAAGTTGAACTACAGAAAATGGCCAAGGTAAAGATAGAGGGGGAGCTTTACAGAGCGCCGTACAGAGAGAGTCGTCATAAAATGTATGCTCTTTGTGCATTAGAGTGCAACTGAAGCCAAAACTTTTTGTCTCATTCGTACAAAAAAAAAATCAAGTATATTAACCCTTTCGCTGCCAGCGCCGTATCCCTTACAGTACTGACTATGGGCCCCTGTAAACAGATTGTGTAAAGCCGACTAGCAGCTTTACACTGGAAGCGATACTGGCAGCTGACTTGCCGCCAGTTCACTTCCATGGGCCGATAAAGTGGTTCCCCCACCTGACCTGCTGTCTTGCTTCACAGGCTCCGCTGCCACACCTGCGGGCCAGGGGCTGGCATCGTGGCTGTTGGTGGAAAGCAGGGAGAGAGACCAGCCCACATCCGTTTGCTGATCTTCTCTCCACTGAATGAAGCCGGAAGTGATGCTGATTTCATCACTTCAGGCTTTTCAGCTATCATTCCCCAGTTAGAGAAGCCAGAAAATAAGCTGTTCAAGCACAATCTGTGCATGAACAGTTTCTTTGAAGCACAAATGCGACATTAGGGATCTAATAGACCCCTAATGTCATCTTAGAGAGAAATTGTTAACACTAATATGCTATCACATATTGGGCTTGTGAGCCCCTCTATGCGATAGCAATGAAGTTAAGTAAAAAAAAAAAAATTAAGTTAAATCAAATAAATTGAAAAATACCCCCAAATATTTTTTTATGACCCCCACCCTTACAAACACGAGCATACTGATGTAAACACGTGTCTATGTACCAAAATTACCTTGCGCTACATATGTTGGGTATCGCCGTGTGTGCCAGAGTGAGAGCAATAATTCTATTGCTAATATTCACGGTTATCTCTAAACCAGGGGTAGCAAACCTCCGGCCCCCCAGCTGTGGTGAAACTACAAATCCCATGATGCATCTCTCTTCAGGAGTCATGTGGCTTGTGAGAATCTTGCAATGCCTCATGGGATTTGTAGTTCCACCACAGCTGGTGGGCCGGAGGTTTGCTACCCCTGCTCTAAACTGATGACCTGTACAATCTTTCAAAATGTCTCCTATGGACAATTTGGGGTACTGTATTTTGCTGCTGTTCATGGGCACAAGCAATTTTTAAGCTTGGCATGTTGGGTATTTATTTACTCGGCACACCTAATCTTTATTTTTGTTTAAAAATATGGACATTATATTGCGTTTTTTGCACTTACATTAACTTGAGTGTATTTTTTTAACTGAAATTTTGAGTTTGATAAAGAGTTGTACTAATACCATGCAACGTAAACATTTGCAACTGCCACCATTCTGTTTTTCAGGGTCTGTGCTTTCAAGAAATATATAATTCTGGGGGTTTTAGGTAAAGATTTGCATTTGCAACTGCCACCATTTTGTTCTCTAGGGTCTGTGCTTTCAGGAAATATATAATTCTGGGGGTTTTAGGTAAAGATTTGCATTTGCAACTGCCACCATTTGTTCTACGGGGTCTGTGCTTTTCGGAAATATATAATGCTGGGGGGTTTTAGGTCATTTTCAGGCCTAAAATGTGGATCATAACATGTGTGCAAATAACGCTCTGGCAGCTAAAGGGTTAATTGCTTACTTTACTTTCCATTAACAAACTTTAAATCACTTGTAATGTACCTTTGAACTTGCTAGCAAAAAAGGAGGGGTCAGTCCTCTAGCACAGCCAGAGTTTCCCCTCCCTCCTGCCATGGCATAGCCTTCTACCCTTTTGACAGTGGCTTATTACTGTCTGTGCTGGCCCAGCTTCTTCACCTTTCCCCTATCAACCTAACCTATTATGTAGCAGCTGGGGAGAGAAGCAAAGAGAATACTACAGAATGTCACCTAAGTGATAGCTCTGAATTTATTGGGGTTGCTGACATCACATCAAAAATGGCGGCACCCAGCAGAAGTTTCTGACATCATCACATGTACTATAAGTCCATTGACTTGTATTAGATGTGAGGTTGCCTTGGAAAATGCCACAGCCAGAGGAGAAAGGGAGAGACGCGAGCGCTGACTGCCACAGGACTGAGGATTGGCTGAGTATATCTTCTTTAGACCAAAATGAGCACTTAACCCTTGCAGTGTGGGGGTAGCTCCACTGCAAGGGTTAATTTCTAAAATACTGGAGTTCTTCTTTAAGCCACCAAGTAATTAAAAACCTAATCGGCAGCTGAGCCCCAGTACAGCAGTCATGCAAAATGCAGTGAATATCTGTCTCACTACTACAGAAAGAATGATCATGAAACTACATCATTGAGTCTTACAGAACACATTTCTTTGGCAGTCAGTCGTCTGGCTTTCACAGCCTACCTGCAAAAATTGCTGACATATGTCACTTTCTTCAAAACATTCATTAAGGGCTTCCTGATTCGCTCAAGTGAGATATTAGAATGAAAAACGATGTATAAAACCAATTAACATTAACGTTAATTATCTTCTTGGTCTTCAGCAGAGAACTGGAAAAGAAAGGCAAGTAGTGAATGTATAAAAAAGAAAAAAGTAATTTGTAACAAATATATATCTAAAAGACTGCCTATGGCAAGAGAACAAAAGCCATATGTCATCCACAGAGACTGTTTATTGATTCCTAGATGATGGTTATCGGTTCAGACCTATTTAAAGGGCCAGGGAACTGCAAGTATATTAAAAGGGAAAGTTGTTTTTTGGTTTTGGATGGAGCGGGTTAGAGCTACAACCTGTGTTAAACCTGCTTTTACTGATGTATGTGTGCCAATTAGGGAGATTGAGGGCTTGTTCACACCATTTTCTGGTCCAGATCTGCAGACGCGGTGCTATGCGTGCAGTGCATTTTTGACACGTTTTTAGCGCGTTCGTGGAGTGGCTGTCAGTATGTTAGCTGCAGTGTGGTGTGTTTTCGGCACGTTTTTGACGCGTTCGTGCGTTTCCGGACCGGAGAAAATGTGACATGCAGTATTTTTTCTGTCCGGACCGGAATGGACTGCCCTGGTGAGAACTGTAGCCCATAAAACACATAGGAAGACATTGGGATGCATTTTGGGTGCAGGAGCCCCCCTGCACACTAACATCCTAAGGACTTAAATATGATGCTGCTCCAACAGTACGGTTATTGCATAGGTCCTATTCAAGTCTATGGGACATTATTGCATAGGCCCAGTTGATTTGTACCAACAGAGATGTAGACAATGTGGGAGGCCGCTGCTGTTGGAGGCAAAAAGAATGCATCCAGGGGGAGGGTTGTCAGTTTAGCTTTTACCCCTTTCATTATAAATCACATCAGCATACAGCTCTGCATGCTGATATGAAATCATCTTACATTCATCACTAAACAAACATATTTTTCTTTTACTTACAATTTTTTTGTTCCACTTCCTGGCCTTCATTGTCACAAATGATGTAATCTGTGCCCAAACGTTGCATCCTGCGAAGGTTACATCAGCAGAGCATTGCTGGGAAATCTCATCTATAATCTAACGAGAGCTCAGGGAAAGGCATTTTCCTCCCCTGAGATGATGTGCATGGTCACATGTCCTAGTCACATGTGCCAGTGTTCCAGGAAGTAAAGGGAGATATATTAATCTGCCCTTAGTTTAAATGGCCACTGTAAGAAGAATGGGGAGGCAAAAAAAAAAATCCGGCAATTACCTAGAAGTATCTATGTACTGTACATTGTCATGACTAAACATTTTTATAGGTGCCTTTGTTGTTATTTTGAAGATATGGGTAAAGTTCTTCTGTAAGAGTCTTTGGGAGGTGGGGATTTGGATGGGTAGTTTTTAAAAAAATATAGAACATGTCCTTTAAGACTTCAAGCCATGACTTGGTACTTACATAGGGCTAATTTGACAGAGCTGGGTGCCGGAGCAGCCACTACCACTGCCATGTTGGGGGGAGTGGTGTGAGTCACATGTTCACCCAAACCACAAATATTTTGGTCAAACAAAGTGGTGAGGGAACATTGAGAAAGACATTCAGGTAGACCTGCTGCTTTATCCTCCATGGGTTCACTTTAAAATGGCAGTGTGTCACTAATGTACAAAACATCTCGCCCCTTTTTTAGGATTTTTTTTTCCCCTCAATTTACAAATCACTAAAAAGATGAATCCTGATTTCTTATTATGACTGTGCTTTGCACCTTGCTGTTTACAAACCTGCAAGTCTTACTAACAATCAAGCCAGATCTAGTTGTGTTTGGATGGTAGGTTGAAAAGTTTGTTGGCTAAGTCATTAGGAAGTCAATTTTCTGTCTAATTAGTAGAAGTCTGATTGCTCTGTTTTTCCGTTCTTTTGGCCACAATGATCTGAGAGAAAATTCAGAATTGATTAGCTCTGCATAAGAATTGGTTTTCATTTTGTGCTATGTACATCAAGGTCCATGCAATTAGCATAAAGCCAATTTCTATTACTGCTAAAAGATATTGAATAGCTGTTCTCTGTGATAGAATATCAAGCCTAACCTAATGACACAAATCGATGCAGGCTACTACGAGTAAGTAGTGTGCAGTCACAGGCTGTATTAGCAAGTGTCGATGGCAGCTTGGAAAAACTGTTGTGGAAGGGTAACAGTATTCACTAGTGTGCCTATGGAGATAACTCCTAGTCAAAGCATATAAAGAAAAAGGCTTGGGGCCTCTTCACCCCAACATGTTGTGGTAACACACTGTACATGTAGTAGTCCACTGCTGTCCCTTCAATTTTAAATGGCTCCACAACTCATTGCAAAAAATGCAGCCTGCACTATTATGTTATGCATTGCAACCCAGTTATATTGAAAGGGCTGTCCACAGCAGTGCACTGCAATGAGCCTGAACACGTGCAAAATGCATGTTGCACTGCACGGCATTGTGGTGTGAGGAAGGCCTTAAAACCTTTCAGGAATGAGCAAACTTTAAATCCCTTCTTCTGTCCTACATCACATACTCTTCACTCCCCTGCCATTACATTCAGTGCCAGGAGCCTAAGGGAAAATCCGGTACTGAAAATGTAGGGGCATGTGACTCATTCCAGCCCTGGGACAGCACCGGTACTTAAAGATTTAGGATGGCTGAAGATGGGCATCAGCAGTGACAGGTCGTAAGATATCTGAGTGTTCATTGGTTTGTGTCAGAGAGAGATGCAATCTGACTTTACTGTGTGCTAGCAGCTCAGGGTATTGTAAGACTTGTTGCAACACTTAGCAGTATAACAAAATGTAAAAGTGCCCAATATCCATTCCTGTATATGCAGCCTCTACTCTACCTTCGTCCATTCACAGAACGCCTGGTATTCTATCAACCATTCACAAATTACAAGGCATTCTGTGAATAGACAATGAAAGAGGAGGCGCGGATTAACAACAGTATGGCTTATGTGTATTAGAGCCTCAGCTCTCATAGTCGCAGCTCTGGTAGCATAGTAATGACTGTACATATGGGCATATAACGACGTATGAATTAACTCTTAGGATCGCTTCTATTTACAGTCCAACACACCCGCCCAGGGGTACATTTTGTACAATGAAAGTAGAACTGAAGCCAAAACTTTTTTTTATATTTTGGATATAGTAAGGGAGGGTTATAACTTGCGCCAGCTCTTTTTGGCCATTTTTGCCCAAGATGTCCCTTCACTTCTTGTCTGAGAGCCACAACAGGAAGTGAGAGGAACTACCTCTAAAGCGAGGGAATTCGCTGGTGGTCAGCGGGGTCACCAGAACTAGTGTCCCCATTGGAAGAGTTCCCATCTATTCCTGTTCTGGTGACAACCCAAAATTTGGGATTTTCTTATATTTCTAATCCCTCTCCACTCTATCCAAAAAAGTTTTGGCTTCAGTTGCACTTTAAGAATTTATAAAGATGTATTTGCACCGGTTTTTCCACTTTAAGCTGAAAGTTCAGTTGGGCTTTAATGACAATCTTTGTATTCTATTCAATATAGTTTTCCTTTAAGGATACCATCTCTACCTCATTCAACAGTCATGCTTCTAGACCGGCATTTCTCAACTTTTTTCGGTCATGGTGTCCTTTAAGAGTTTGAAAAATCTTGAGGCACCCCAGTCCCCTCTGGACATCAGAGTCCCCTCTTAAAATTGGAGTTCAAGGCACCCCAGGGTGCTACGGCACACCGGTTGAGAAGTCTGTTCTAGACAATTTCTAGAACAGCTCCATAATGCATGTGAAAGTGTCCCAGCATTGTCCATAATTGATCTGCAGTCCTGTACATTCTTTGTCTGTGTGTCATTGTCTGAAATCAGGACTAGCTAACTCAGTAGCCATATGCCACCAGCACAGCTAGAGTGCTTAGTAAGAACACTTACCAAGAGCCTCCAGGAGAGCGGCCCGATACACAAAGAGTGCCGCACTCTGACAATAAGCAAAATTCCAGCTTTTCCCAGGGCACATAATTGATACTTTAAAAGCTTGTATAAGCACAAGGGAACAAGATATGTAATTAAAGTTGTTTAGATAATTTATGAGTTCACTGCCCTGCCTTGCAATATCAAATTATCAATGGACATCCCTTTAAAGTGGACACTGTGAGGCAAATTGACTTTTTAAAAATAAAAATCCACATTTGTTAATTCATCTTTGTGAAAGTGTATTATGCACAGTCACTGACGACACAAATTAAGCTGGGGCTGATATCCTCATACTGATATGTATTCAATCCAAACTTCACTTGCGGGCAGCCCTCTGAACCTCAACCCAATGGGTCTTGAAGCCCATGTGAAAAACAAGAAAACAGAAAAGACACCTCGTCCTTGTGAAATATGATTTCTTAATGCAAATTAAAAAATGGATAAAGGTACTCACAAACATGTCAGAGATCATCAATCCAGCTCCCGAGGTCCTAACCGCAGAAGTCAATGGACAGCATAGCAAGAAAGAGTAATCCACCATCTCTGGACTCGCTTATGATGCATAGCGTGTACTATGCACATGCCAGAAAAAGTAACAGGTTCACTTTAAAGGATTCTGACATGGAGAATCATAACCTGAATCCCCCACTGCTTTGATCTGCCACCAGGCACCCTGAGAAATACTTGGCACTTTCATGTATGGAGGAACACAGGGCAGTCTCCCTGTCTACCATTGTAGCATTCAGTTCCTGAGCAGGCGGTAACCAAGCCAAAGAGCTGGTAATTTAAAGTGCAACTGAAGCCAAAACATTTTTTTTCTTACAGGGTTATTCACAAAAGGGTGAAGAGTTTGGAGAAGGGAACAATCTAAGGCAACATAGCTGAACTGGAAAGTGAGCTGAATTAGAGACTTTTTCCAAATTGGCTATTTTGTCCTAGATTGTTCACTTATCCTGCCTTCTCCAAAATCTTCACCCTTTTGTGAATAACCCTGTTAGTTTTGGATAGCGTGGAGAGGGATTACAACACCTGTCAGATTTTTTATTGCTGTCTATGTCCCCGTTAGGGAGATTCACCCTCTCTATTTGTTCTGTTTACCATTATCACTGAAAGTTGACGATTGCCATTATCATTAGAACAGGAATCTTCCAATGGGGACACTAGTTCTGGTGACCATGCTGACCACAAGGGTTTTCCTTTACTTTGGAGGGATTTTCTCTCACTTCCTGTTGTGGCTATCGGACAGGAAATATTGAGAAATCTCCCCAATGGGACACTGATGGCAAAAAGAGCTGACAGGGGTTAATAACCCTCCCTTACTTTATCCAAAACGGAAAAAAAAAAATTTGG
Organism: Nanorana parkeri; assembly: GCF_000935625.1. Lineage (NCBI taxonomy): Eukaryota > Metazoa > Chordata > Amphibia > Anura > Dicroglossidae > Nanorana > Nanorana parkeri. The sequence continues at coordinate 604,660 of NW_017306298.1, forward strand.
GCTACTATAAACCGTAAGATGGTCATACACTGGTAGGTTTTCTTACGAATGTTCTCGCGAAAAATCTTGTCAGAACATTTGATAATGCCGTCTGAGACTTAAATAAATGCATTCAAATTTTTGTTTGATTATGCCATTCAATTTTGGAATGAATGGAGTTTCCTGAATGAAAAACAACAATAACAGGGTTATTCACAAAAGAGTGTGGAAAGGCAGGAGAAGTGAACAATCTAGGACAACATAGCTGAACTGGAAAGTGAGCTGAATTGGAGGATTTTTCCAAATCAGCTATGTTGTCCTAGATTGTTCACTTCTCCTGCCTTCTCCAAACTCTTCAGCCTTTTGTGAATAACCCATTTAATGTTGTATTTTGTTCGTTCAAGAAAATGTTTTCACTCTGCTCCTTTAATTTTTTTCCTCGCTACTCAAAAGTGTTCCTCGATTTGACCCCATCAACTATTAGAAAATTGGATGAACATTCAAGAACAAGTTTTTTCAAAGGAAATCCTGCTGGAGCACAGTATAGCCAGCTTTAGCCATGAACCCCAGGAGAGTTTGTTTGCTAATCAAGGCAGTTGGGGTACAGGAAAGGTAAGCACAACAACATTTTTGCCTACCAAACAAAAAACAAATTTATCATTCTAGCCTCCTAACCTAATAAAAGCCAGCCCAATTAGGTATTTACTACTTATATTCTATTCTCTATAGTATAAAATAAACACTGTATCTAAGAATTAGAGTATGCCCCCTCATACAGTAATGCCTGCCATAGCTTCAGATATATAGACCTCAACAATTAAAGTGTATCTCTAGGCAAAACCTTTTATTTTTTACATTTTGGATAGGGTTGAGGAGGGTTAAACCCTCTGTCAGGTTTTTATTGTTGTCAGTGTCCCCACTGGGGGGGGGGGGTATCCTTCTATTTGTACTAGTGACCATGATCTCCAAGAAAGAAAGTGAGGCAAAATCCAAAAATGTAGAGTCGTCCCCAGAACAAGAGGTAAGGAGAAATCATCCAATGGGGACAGCTGTCTAAGAGAAGAATACCCTCACTTTGGCAGATTCTTCTATTTTCCTGTTGCCCTTCTGGGATAGGTGAATGTCTATTTCCTAATGGTACACAGACTGCAAAAACATAACCTGACTGGGGTTTGAACCCTGCCCTACTTTATCCAAAATACAAAAAAAAATGTTGGCTATACATATACTTTAACCCATTATCTTATTAGTATTCACCAGTCATGGGTGGAGTCACACATTTATATTTATTGTACCTTATAATTATCTCTAGATTTTCCCATGTACTTATAGATCTTGCACTGTGCGTGCTTTGCAGTGTGTCTAGGAAAAATGGGGGAGGGGCTTCAACAGTGTAATTTCACTGTGAATGAAGTCCGATTGTAAATTCACGCTTGCATAACATTGTGCAGTGTGATTGCCGTGATGGGACTGCGGCAGTTGTACACCAGCTGTCTGGGACTGTATTAAGCTGTGGGTCACAGTCTACAAGTTTCCAGCCATGATGTCATTGCCCTTCTGAAAGGTCTTTTACACTTGTCATTTCTTCCCTTCACTTTCCTTTCAAGTCCCCGGTGTTTGAAATAACCATGAGGTTTATTTTCATGTGACTGCTTGGATGTCTGCCTTACGTTTCCTATCACTAGTTCTTCTTATGTCTTCCCTTAGACTAGTGTTGCTCAACTTTTTTTCAGTCACGGCACCCTTTAAAAGTATGCAAAATCTCGAGGCACCCCAGTCTTAAATATAAAAAACATAAATGGAAAACGTAAAATGAAGTGTAGCCCCCCAAATCCATAACAGACCACCATCTGATATAAGAGCTGGTATGAATTTTAAGGGGGACCCTATGCAATAACAAAAAAAGTTTCATTTCAAATCAGGAGCCTCACTTCACATTAAAAGTCCCTTTACAATGGGAGCAACCCTTTATTTTAGAGGTTCCCTCCTTTTACATTAGAGCCCCCCTCCGCTCAAACTAGGAGTCCCTCTTCACATCAGAAACCCTCTTTCACATCAGAGTTCTCTCCTTTCACATCAGAGTTCCTTCTTCACATCACAAGCCCGCCTTCACAACAGGAGCCCCCCTTTCACATCAGGCGCCTCCCTTTCATATCAGTGCCCCCTCTCCTTTTCAAATCAGAATTTCTCTTTCACATCAGGAGCCTCCTTCACATTAGACTCCTCCTTTACATTAGGAGCCTCCCTTTATGTCATGAACCCTCTCCTTTCACATCAGAGTTCCACCTTCAAATCACAAGCCCACCTTACCAGCAGGGGCACCTCTTTAATCAGCATCTCCCTTTTATATCAGTCCTCCCCCACCGCTTCCTTACCCACA
>NW_017306298.1:607388-610422 GCF_000935625.1 Nanorana parkeri
CCCCCCCCCCCTCCTCCTTTTCACATCAGAATTTCTCTTTCACATTCACATCAGAAGCCCCCTTCACATCAGAGTCCTCCTTTACATAAGGAGCCTCCATTTATGTCAGGAACCCTCTCCTTTTACATCACAGTTCCCTCTTTACATCACAAGCCCCCTTTGCAAAAGGGGCACACTTTCACATAAGGAGTCCCCTTTACTCAGAACTTTAATATCAGAGTTCCCACCTTTCATATCAATGTTTTGCTTCACCTCAGAAGCCTCAGAGTCCTACCATCAGACCAGGCAGCATGGAGGAGAGCATAAGGCAGAGCAAACCTGGATGGAAGCAAACTTCTGTCCTTTTCTGAATAAATTGCACCCTTCCTGGATTAGTGTCGTTCATTTCCATTGTGCTTGCCAGGCTGCCTGCACCATGAAAGGCATGACGCTGCATGAAAATGTCAAGGCTCCCCTGAGGAAGCTGGAAGGCACCCCACGGTTCTGTGGCATTCTGGTTGATAAAGGCTGGCTTAGACACTACACTAACATCTGTCTGAAGATATATAGCACAAATCAAAAAGGTGTTGGCTTGCTAGCCAAGCCAGGTCAGAAGTTGGGACATCAGTGCTCAGATCCCACATTTAAAATCATTGCCCTTTTTTCTTGCATGGTGGTCTCTGTAGAGTAGACATTCCCCAACTGCCCATCTCTCAGAGGTACATTCCCTCTTCTGCATCCAAATTTATAGGGACAGTGCACATACAAAAAAATGGAGAGAAAAAAACATTATAATAAGAGGGCCCTCAGATATCTGCCTACCTCTCAAGGGAATGAGTATGGGGTACATTAGTACCTCTTATTACTCATTACTCATACCAAAGACAGGCAGAAATAAAAATAGTGTCCCCCAATGTAAATCTATCATCCACGTCCAGCTATGTCAGTCCAGTGCCAATCACGATGACCCGCCACCTGATAATGGTTCCCTGCTGCTACAATGACCTATTGCACGATGATGTTGCCCCAACGCACTACTACTGCTCAGTGACAGAATCCCCGGGGCTGCTAGAATGTAAACAACAGCAGAGGGGATCCTGAGTGACATCATTGACCTCATATGGTCATGACCATATTTGGTCAATGACATTGCCTGTGATCCCCGGATACTTTGTTTGCCTATAGCAGCTGGGGATTCATGTGAGTGAAGTGGTCCAATAGGGACACTTTGTTCAGAGGTTTCCTAAATGACTAACAGGTTGGGTTCAGGCCAAATGTGAGTTCAACCTGAACCTGAAGATCATTACTAATAAGGAATATGATAGGCGTTAATTGCCCGTGGGCTTTTCGGTTCAATGGTCAAGTTGTAAGTTATCGCAGCAATCCCCAGGAGATGTCTCACTGGCCACTGTCCTTAATGAGACATCTGTCCATCTATGGTCAGGCAACAACGAAGGAAGGGAGACAGATATCCTCCCAAGTTCTTTGATTTGGCTTCATAGTGTTTTGAGATACCTGCTTAGAGATTTAGTTCCACTTTTTACTTCTCTCTTGTTCTTTTCTCCCTTAGGACTGCAACCATATTGTTTTCTAAAGATCAAATCTTGGCACATGTGTTTCTCATGAAATTCAATCCGTCTGTGGATTTAAACAAATCACAGTCATCGACTCCAATATGTCCTCTGAGGGCTGATTGCCTGTGTTTGCAGGGCTGTACTGGCAGACCTTCTTGTCGAAGACAGTCATTGGGAATAACAGCAGCTTCCAGCTCACCTATTTCAAAATGAGTGTATATTAAAAGAGGGAGAGAGAATCACTGCGCTAAAAATGTCAAACTCCAATTTGCACAGCAGCCATTATGATCATGGATCAACATCATGGCATAAAATATACATATGTATAGCCCTTTTAATGGGTGCCTTGAAGCTGTTTGTTTTTTATTTAAGTTTGATGCTGGTTGTACACTTGTATTGCAGTAACACCCAGTAAAATGTGCGCTGTGGTGCCATTCACTAAGAAAACGCATACAGTAGCTGCTAATACATCTGGGCTACAACACACTATAACTTAAAAACTGCAAGATTGTTCCAGGTCAGTGACTCAAACTATTGAAACCAGAGACACCATGGTTACTAAAAGTTTTAGAAGAATCACAACAGTGGCGACCCCCATTTTTCTTACGTCTCCTTTAGGCTACTTCAGTGTAATGAGTGAGCTGGGCTGCTTTATTTCATTGAAATTATCTCAACCGTAAACACAACAATGTAATATATTGCAGCTTACCAGTCTTTAGATGCGGTAGCTCATTTAGTATTATAAGGTTTTTTTTCCTTTATTCTTACCAGGTGATTTTGCCAGTGACATATTTCCAGTCCCAGGATTAGGGATAAAGTTAATATTCGCCGCTACCATTGGTTTCAGGCAAATCCTGTGTGTTTGTAGTTCACAAAACCCAGCGAAATAACCGAAACAACCAATGTTACGCATCACCAGTTCCTGACATCCAGGATGGGTGCAGCACTTTAGGTTTTCTGAAACCAATAGACAAATATTACAGTTAAATTCACTAAACATATTTCATTTGTTTGAGAATTTTTGCCTTTGTGGACAGGAGATGTGCTGCCATGGTCAACAGTACTGTAGCAATTAAAAGGGTTTGTACACTAAGCCACATCCTACTCTTGTAGGCCTTTCTTTCAGGAACTGTGCTTGTCTTTACTAAGGCTGATATTCCCAGCTTGCCTAGGGGAAAATCTACACTGGTAGGCAAGTATACCCGGGGGTAGAGGAACATGCCTGGTAGTAGATATAAATTGCAGCAAGCATCTTGGTAGACAAGTGGATTTAACTTTCTTCAGTCCCTGAACTGTTCAGCTGTGTCACTATCTAATAAATTACCTCCATCAACTGACCTGCTTATGTGACACCTAAGCAAATGCGTGCAACAAATTTAATTAAATACCCAGCGACGAATAATATCCAAAAGCTACCAAGCTAATGTCAGAAAATATATTCAATGTAGCTAAATCTAAGCTTTTTGGGGTACTCGAGTATA
>NW_017306298.1:610758-617849 GCF_000935625.1 Nanorana parkeri
CTCCGAGCGGCAGTGCCACCTAAATTAGGACCCGGAGACTGCCAGATGACCCCGCTCAGAGCGCCGCCCACCGGAGCAGCAGTGACGCGACACTCGGTGAGGTAAGTAAGAAGAAACCTGACCACTGGACCACGCTGACTCGAGTATAAGCCGAGGGGGGCACTTTTCAGCAAAAAAAATGGGCTGAAAAACTCGGCTTATACTCGAGTATATACGGTATTTGTTACTTCCTTGAATGATCGAGATCATCAAATATACGTTGATGATACGTGACTTTGTGTGGTGCAATGTTCTCTCTTTTTCTTTGTCAGAAGCAAGAAGGATCTGAGAGTGAGCAGAATTGAAAATGTCTAGCCTGTGCATTCACATGACTACAAAATTGGTGTTCCCAGAATACCAGATTAAACAAGGTGATTTATAAGCAGTTGGCTGGCCTGTATGAAAACCAGAAAGCCCTAAGCAGATATGCTGCATGCCCTCCAAATATTCCAAGACTTCATTAACTGTTTGTTTGGTGTGCTGGAATTGTCAAATGCTGAAGAAACAGACAGAGGCCGCAGCGCTGGAATGGAGAGAAGGTTCCAGCATTGTCAGATGCTTGTGTCCCCTGCCGTTTGCTGTGGTTCCATCCTCCGACCTGTACATCACTGAGTCCTGTAGTAGACACAGACTGCCCTCAAGGAGCAGTCCCAATTTTATATGTTGGTATGGTGTTTCTTATTGAAGTGGACCTGGTTTTGTTTTACTACTTTATTACTTAACATATTACACCGTAGAAGTCATAAAAAGGCATTCAGAGCTCCGTAAGAACGTTTACATAACGCTTTTTTTGGGACGTGTCCTCTCAAATATGCACCTGAGGCTTGTGATCATCATGTCACTGAACAGCTGTGGCCCTACAGTTATGGCCAGCAGCCAGTCAGTGTAGTTCCTGGCCATGTGATCACAATGACAGCCAGTCAAGGTGGTCACAGTGAAAAAGCTTTTAGTAAATCAGACTTGTCTCTCTGTATAGCTTTGCTCTCTGTTGTGCCAGAGCACTTTTGTTAATGAAGAAATAATTGCTTGCTTCATTTTGTTACAGCACAAAAAAAAGCAGTGGAACATATTGTGTAATATTTTTAGAAGCTGAAACAACAAACAATATACAGTATATTGTACATTGTATATTGCATCTTGATGTCAGTATGTAGAACTTATTTTTTTCAGGCTTCGTGCTTCCAATGCTTTGTTGAAAAATATCTATTGGTTACAGAGTTGAATAGCTCAAACTGAAAATTACACACAATATACAAACATGAGCAGAGCAGTGACTCTTTCCTCTATGTCCTGGAAGGTTTCATTAGAGAAAAAGAAAGAGAGAGTCTGAAGCCAAACAACTTCTGCTATGCTCTTTCATACATGCTCTATGAATCCTGTGTCACCTGGTATTAAATGTTTATTAAAACAAAGATTTTACCTAAATATTGAAAAATGTGCATCCCTCAACCCCATATAATCACCTTACCTGCACTCCCCTGCAGCTTCTTGTTCCTCTATGGCAGGGGTAGCCAAACTGCAGCCCCCCAGCTGTGGGGAAACTACAAATACTATCATGCATCTGCCTCAGTAGGCCATGCCTGTGGCTATCAGAGACTAGCAATGCCTAATGGGACTTGTAGTTTTATCACAGCTGGAGAGCCGCAGTTTGGCTACCCCTGCTCTACAGTTATCAAGGATACCAGGCACTTCCACATATGAAGAATCATGTGACCTACTTCCATGTGATGGTACCCAGGAGTTGCAGCCTATCCCTAAGCCTAAGCACTCTCAGATGACCAGCGAGTGTTGTGAGTTCCAGCAGTGGAGGAGCAAGGAGCTGCAAGGAATCACAGGTGAGTATAAGGGAATCAAGGAATCCTCTTTGCTTACACTGTCACTTTGCCCTGCAATGGCAAGATGACAGCCAGTCAATAAAACAAACCCCAAATTATTAGACTCTATTCACACCTGTGTGTTTCCTGTATGTTGTGTTGGATAAGGCCTTGCTGTACTTTTGATGCAGTCTCCAACACAATGGGCATTACATAGGGATAAGTGTTAATACATGTAAGAGGTACCTAAAACTCCCAATGTGCCTAAATTGCACCATACCCACATTGCACCAAAATGAATTGGAATGCAAAAGAGCCTTATTGCTTGCCTTACAACAGGGGGTTAATTTGATGTGGCTTTTTGCGGAATCACTTTCAGCTGCTGATGACAGGTATAGCTGTGAAAATGAGTCTTTTTCAAAGTATTGGTTGTTTTTTCCTGGGTAAAACAATGAAGGCATGGCAGAGGTTGAGGCAAAGGAGGTGCCTTTTGTCAAAAATTGGCCCTGCTCTTTTCGACTGGAGCAGAATATATCGGGCAGGATATTTCTACCAGGATATCAGTGTTTAACAAAAGGTGTAAGATCAAACTGGACTTTAACTATCTTCTGCTGACTTAGTGCTTATTCTGTATATTAAGTGTGCTATTGTCTAACCTTTTTTACATGCTAATATGTAATTCAAGCAAAACAAAAACACAGCCAACAAGATTATCCTACATGCGGTGGCTGTCTGGTTCACGGAGTCAAGCACAGCAGCACAATGGCAGACCACGCTCACAATGCACCCCGAAGCACGTGACTCCCATACTGATGGCATGAATAACAAGTTCAAGGCCTCTAGTTTCCATTCCCTCACCAAATTATTTGGCTTTGCTGTGCTCTAGCCTTGACCTAAAATACACGGCGCTACTTCTCTCTCGGCTACAATAAAAAGAAAATGAAGGCAAATATAAATAACTTCTGTAAAGCTGAGCGACTATTCCCGCTGCGTCCTGCAGATAGCGTCAAGCAGAGGGGAAATTGTTCTATCAGCCTCCGTGTTAGATTCATGACCCACCACAACCTTGAATTGGCCTTTAGTTGTCGCTGATGGAAACTGAGGAACAGCCACTGTCGCCGTGATTGCTGCTCTCCAATAAATCAGAACGCATGGGGGCACCGAGCAGCACATTAAACTGGAAACAAGAATATATCACCGTTCTTTTATAGAGATGTATTGCTCTTGCCCGGGCACATAAATGATTGGGCCTTCTCTTTTTTTCCTTTTCCAAGGACTATAAATTAAAAATAAGCTAAGGGTTTAGAAATTATGCTGCCTTTCTTTGACCACTTAGATATATCATGGCTAGTTTAAAACATTTATAAGCAATTTAGCTACAGCTCTCAAACATCTGACCAGAATACACTTTGCCTGTTTAAAGATGACCTCCTCTACGCACTGCTGAGCTTATTTAAAGTATACCTGTCATGGGGTGTGAGTAGCTAAAATGGCTTTACGCATAAAGCAGAGGCACCGTAAGGTCTTGTACATACCTCACAACAGCATCTTCAGTACTACAGAAGCCCCGAATTCCAGAGGCTCCGATATGCAAATATCAACTTGTCCAGCACAATGGCTATCATGTTCCCTTATGAAGCTCCCTCTTCAATGCCTAGCGTGTCCCTTTATGAAGCTCCCTATTGGCTGCTCAAGGTGATGGGCAGCTTCAGTGTTCAGTAGGGAGTTTGGCTGGCAGGAGAGTTTAGAGCCTTCAGCTTACGAGAAAGTCAAGATTTGAATGCTAGACCATTCCAGAAATTGGGGCTCTCTGAAGTAGAGTAAAGCATCTGAGTAACTGAATTCTGGAAGCTGAGCCCAAAAAAGGCAAACACAGGGTAAAAGACTAATCACCAGCATAGCTGATCTTTCCCCATGATTGACTAAACATGCCACTGTGTCTCTGGGTGGAGGCAGCCATCTTGCTAGAGGCAGAGCTTTGCTTCCTCATGTCAGAGCCTCCAGCAAGGAGAACAGTAAGAAGCACAGTAGTGATATCAAATATAGATAGTCAAAGGGAGCAGTGCCTTAGATCTCACATTTGCAGATATACAAATTTACATCCAAGTGTTGAGGCGCCCTCCCATACCAGGAAGTGAACTGTTATTTTTTAAGAGCACTTACAGGCAAAAGGTACATTTTTCAAAGTACCTGCTTAGGCACAATGACTCACTCAAATGTTCCCTATGACATAGCAAATCTACACTTTATGAGTAAAAACAGAACTATACTCACCTGCAACGTCTGAGAGCACAGTTGTTGGTGCCAATAGTCTTCTTCTGGGTCCGGGATCTTTAGCCATCTTCATTGGCCATACCAGGATGGTAGAAATCTTGCGCATGCATTGGAGTTCATTCATCACGACAGATGCTGAAATTGTACACTAAACTGTGCATATGCATTGCCAATAAGAAAACTGTATTGTACATTGAGTACATTGTCAATAAGAAGTCGTTCAGGCAGGTACTGCATCCCATTGCGGCCGGATCACTTTTTTGCCGGGCTGGAGTGGGCATGGCGGGCCATTGAAGTGAATGGCACCATAGCCACGCCCTCTGGCCATAATGCAATCGCCCGCACGGGATCGCAAGGCACATTGTGCCTGCCGTGCGGTCCGGTGCGATCAAAATGCTGCAAGCACTATTTTTATCGCATAGACAGTGCAGCAGGCACAATGTGCCTTGCGATCCCGTGTGGGCGATCGCATTGTGGCCGCAGGGCATGGCTACGGTGCCATTCACTTCAGCCCGGCTAGAAGCGGACCGGAACGCACTGCATATGGTGTGAACTAACCCTAATGCATGAGGCAAGTTCAGCTACTTATTCCTAATGTCAGGTGTTCTTCAACCAGGCAATGCACATAGTGCACATCAGAATTGTTATTTATGTGACATGATATCAATTGATGTGGTGCTAAAGGCAGCTAAGCTTTCAGCGAAGCTTCTTAGATGCTTTGTGATTGCTTGCCAAGTCTAAAGGTGGCCATACACCTGCCGATTATTGTACCATAATCGCAGGAAATCCTGCGATCGTACGATAATCAGCAGGTGTATGAATGGGGTGCGACCGTTTCTACTGTACGGTTGAACGTCTTTTGTCTTACGAGCACGTTGGAAAACCAGCCGAAAATTGTACGATTTTCGGCGGGTTTGTGGCGTGCTCGTAAGACAAATGCCGCACGGGCCGGTGTGCGCAAGCGCACACTGCCCGCTCAGCATTGGAATCATCGGAAGCCCTCCCCTCCATCGGCCAGACCCAGAGGTAACGAGCACCACCTACACCTCCCGCCCCCCGTTAAGGTGCACAACCAGCACCCCCTTCACCAAACCAACCAACCTGGTAACGTGCACCTCGCCAGACCTCCCTTCTGCCCCCTCGACCCCCATCAGTGTGTGCCGCATCCTTACCTTCCATTTGGCAGACTGCAGGTGGTTGTGTTATTAAAAAAGAGATTCAGAACCTTGTCAAGGGGTGTCTGAATCATAAGATACTGGGATAACATGGTCTTCATTTCCTAAAGTTACCTGTCCAGGTATATCATGCATCATTGCCAGTATACAAGCCCTGAATAAGGTGATTTGCGAGCCCCTGAAATGTGTTGGCTTCTTACCGTTACATCTAATAATAAATCTACACTGGACTGAATGAATCAGTGTGTTGCTCTCATTTTACCAATACTCTTCATGTGAATCACAAGTTTGGCTTTGTAGAATTGCAAAACCTTTGGCAGGTATAACAATTCCCATATATCGTATGTATTTCAACCGTATATCTAGCTGATTTCCAGACGTTCCGTTTTAACAAAGCAATGAAACGGCAATGTGCGGAATGCAGTCAACCATGGCAACCCGTTAACTTCATCTCCTATTCAGTGACTACCGTAGACTGAAATCTGACTGACTGCTGCGAGTTAATGTCCCTCGCATCTTGCGGCTGCACTTTGCAGCACTTTATTAGATAAGCCTGATCTGTCTCTCACACCATCAACAAAATGATACAGACGTCTGAACTCCCATTACATAATCAGCCCTGTTTACATAAATTTCTTCTCAAGGTCCCATTAGAAACCATGCAAGGAAAGAAATGTTTTTTTGATGTATATTGTAGAGGACTGAGCAGCAGACAGTACAGTACTAAATAATTTACGGCAGCACTTGCCAGCTTGTAGAATCCGGCTCACGCAGCTGAAGGAGAACATGCTTAGTAATGATCGCCAGCTGCAGAACCTGGCTCCCAACCCCAGCTGGTGCGGATAAAACATGACAAATTATTACTTCACATGTCACATAGCTGAGATCTGAAAACGCTTCCATGGAGGACGTCTGACAAACAGTAAGGCTTTTGGGTCAAGCTTTGTAATAGGAAGACATACTAGAGTTGTTTCTGATAATACAATCAAAGAATACTTTAAAAAATCCCTTTTATGTAGTGAGTGCTGCGTTCCGCCTGCCCATCACTTTCATCAACTTCCTGGATTCCCAGTATGCTTTGCATCTCATTCCCTGCTGCTCGATGTGATGCAGTCTCAATTTCTCAAGATTACATAGCCCATCGTGCATTGCTTCCAGCAAGCTATGATAATGTGACATTGTTCAGACGTTGAGCTGTAGTTCAGAAGGCAGGCTCTGTGTGAGTTGTGACACAAGGAAGTCCATATTCACAGGGCTGAGTGAAATTGTGACAATGCAATAAGGAAGTACATCCTATGGGCATCTTCAATAAGTAAGTTTACAAACTTCTAGACCAAGGGTGGGCAACTGTAGCCCTCCAGCTGTGCTTTAATTACAAATCCTAGCATGCCCTCGCCTCTGCGAGTCATGCCTGTAATTGTCAGTCTTGCAGTGCCTCATGGGACTTGTCGTTCCACAACAGCTGGAGGACCGGAGTTGCCCGCCCCTGTTCTAGATGGATATGGTTATTAGAAATGGGGTAAAAGTTACGGAAATTCAGTATAGAAATACATATCTATTTTTTGACCATAGATACCCTTTAAGATATACTTTAAAGAGAGTGCACACCCATTACAATCTGTTTTAACACCCATAAACATGAGCTGATGTGTGCTTTAGTAAGGCTTCACTTTGTAAAGTAATCTTCTGCTCCAGTTATGTGTGTTAATCAGATCATTATGGGAGTGCTGACTCCATTTTGAGCAGCCAACCCCCCCCCCCCCCCCCCCTCCCCCTGCGCGAACCCCAC
>NW_017306298.1:618063-689184 GCF_000935625.1 Nanorana parkeri
CCCCCCCCTTCTTCCCTACTGGAGCCAACCCACCTCCTTTATTCCACCGGGTCCCCAACAAATTGAATGTTAAAAAACCTTTAGTATACATCCCTCCTCTCCAACTGTCGGGTCACATGACGTGTTGGGTCCTCTTCCTTCTTTTCTTACCTTCGACAGTGGGTAGACCTTACTGCTGTACAGAACAACACTCAGATAAGTGCTGTTCACTGCAGCAGTACTGTGAGCATAGGCTGGTGTTATGGTGCACCCCTAGTGGGAGGTGTGTCCATGACGCCCTGTGGGAAGACAAGTTGATCACTAGTACACACAACAGGGCTTCTTGTACCCGTGCGTTTATTGAACATGTCACATTATGTCTAAAGAAAAATGTTTCGGGGTTACGCAGGGCCCCTTCATCAGGTTGACACAGCAACGTCACTGTATCAACCTGATGGAGGAGTTGCCCTGCGGGACCCCGAAAGCTGTTTTTGAGACATTATGTTACATGTTAAATAAATGCATGGGTACAAGAAGCCCTGTTGTGTGGGCTGGTGATCAGCTTGTCTTCCATTAGATGTTCTGTGCAGCAACATATGAAATGGGTTGAATTATGCTGGCTGTCATTTGGCCCAGAAAAATGGCCAGCAGTGTTGTATGGGTCTGTGGTGAATAGTGCCAGTGAGAAGGTGAGTATTGCAGCACTTTGCATTTGTTATTACCCCAGGTATAATCAGCTTGCGAGCGCTCCCTCACTGCTCTTGCCTCTGCTGCAAGAGCAAAGAGCAGTGAGCTAGTGGCTAGTGTTGGCCACTAAGAGGAACAGTAATGCCACTGTGAAAGCTCCTGGGCCTAGCCATTGGCTGCTAGAACTGGGTACTGTCACATTGGAGGAGGCAGGGCGCTTCCTATAATGAGGCAGGCTGAGTCGGTTGCCTCAGACAGCATCTCATTTGGTCATGTGGGGGGGTGGGGGGAGTAGGCCCCTTCCATGCTGGAGCATCCTAAGGTTGCGAAGAGTTGTTAGCAACCTTCGACACTCTGGCCAGTGTCACGCCCAGCTCCTTGACGTCACTGGTTGCCAGGAGCTAACCAGTGAGCTGGGCTGGATGCCGGACAGAGGTGCCGTGCACCCCCCCATAATGTGCGCTACCAACCCCCCCCCCAAACCCAGAAGCACAGGGGGCATCATTGCTGGATATATTGGAGGCAGGAGGAGCAGGGGAGCACTGGTAACGTGAGTATAACTTGTGTGGAAGGCCACTATACAACGGCGCTTTGTCCTAAATCTGAACGGGGACAGTGTCTCTTTAAAAGCTTAGTTCACTTTTGGGACCATGTTTCACATTTAGGGTGCAGCATGAACCATGGTCACCCAACCCCCCACCATCAAACCACCCCCTTCCCCACTATTCTTAATCACTGGGTGCTTCTCCCTGCACCAATGTGTTTTTTTATTTTTTTTAGATGCGTCATGTGTTTACAGACCGATTCACAGGGCTCTGTGAAGGGAAGTCCCATCTGTGGCCATGATCTCAATGGAGCACATGTTCAGTGATGGCACAGCACTTGCAGTCCATAGTTTAGTTCCTACAGACCCAAACCTCTGTATGGACCCAGGGGCTGGGATGTAAACACTGTAGGAGCCGGGGCTTTGCACCCATAATCCACTGATCTTGGTGGCAATGCTCTGAAGGCTTCAATATCAGTATTAATGTGTGTGCATTTATTCCTTTCTTTTCAAAAGGTGGACTATGCCTTTAAGAATATACTGTACTATACAAAGGTTTGCAGTACACAGCAACTCTTCTTGCAACACACAGGCTTTATTTCACCTCTCCAATAGGAAAGGAAAAGTTTTCCTCAGACAAGTGGCTGATTTATCAGTGCACGGTATATTTAGGCCTGTGCAATGAAGACTTCGGCTCTCCAGGCTGCCATCTTCTCGCTCCCCTGGCAGCTGAGGGTGCATTTTCTGGCACTCCTCGGCAACATTAAGTCATAAAAGAGATGGATTTTGCAAAGATGAGAGGGCAGGGGAGAAGCCGAACAAAATCACTCTCTGTGAAAGACAAACTCGGTACAAAGGGCTCATTAAGATTACAAAGAAGGCCCAAGGTTTTAATGGATACGACTGAGATGGAGAGGGAGCACAGCATGATGGACGTTATAGGTGCAGGCTGGCAAAGATGCTTAGAAGAAATCAAATTCACATTAGAACATTCACAAATTTACACTGAGAGTGAATATATTCCAGCAAATTCTCATGCAAAATCAATACACTATTGGGGCATTTATAAAGCATTTACTCAACATTTACTTCTGGTGTATCTTCCTGGTGCATGTGTTTTAAATTACACTCATTCACCTGCAGTCAATGTTTTTTGAATGTAAAAAACGTGGTTCCAAATAACACACCTTACCAGGGGGTCCCTAACCTTTTCACTGTTTCAGGCAGAGGGGTAGTGGGGGATAGGTGCCGGTGATGCACGCTAACCAGGGGAAGTAGGGGGGTCCTCTGCATCATCTCCCTAGTCAGCTCTGGCTCTGACGTCACTGCTAGGAGCTGGGCAGGATGCTGGCCAGAGCGCCTCAGGTCGGCCTGGGAGTTGTGTTTGGCCCTTACACATCTTACAGCCTGGTTCTTAGCAGCCTGGGACACTGTCCGGAAAGGGGGCAGCAGGCACACTGCAAACCAGCAGGCAGAGTGGGCATGCCACTCTGCCTGCTGCCCCCCACGTGGCCCAAAGAGAGAGCGCCAGAGGCAAGAGCCTCAGGCTGCCTCATTATGGAGATGGCCCTGAGCAGGGCAGAGGTAGGCAACTTTGGCACTCCAGCTGTGGTGGAACTTCAAATCCCACAAAGCATTGCAAAACCCTGACAGCAATAGACATGACTCCAAGTCATGGATTCAACCCTTGTCAGTTGCTTTTATTTTTGCCATCTGTGTCCCACTGGGGAAATTTCTGTTCCCTTCCTGTTCTTTAGACACAACATGACTTAAAGGGAAATCTTAAAGGGAAGGGAAGGGGGGACTCTCATGTCATTTCTTTCTGTAAACTTTGTGAATGAAATGCTTCACAGTGTCTTTAGCTACAGAGGTCAGTGAGGGCTTATTTTAAAGAACATTTACTGCTTGATAACAATATATAAATACTTTAATGTCCATAGACTGGCCACAAGTTTAATTTAAGGTGGGGTTTTCAAGAGAGGACATACATTAATCAGTTAGGGCTTAGGCACACTGATTAGGGCATACAACATTAAAATGCAGGCTTTTTTACACACCCTGTAAGCAGCTATTTGACAAACTTCGAGAGGTGGAACAAACAGACTAGGTGAAGAAACTGCAATGAGAAACATAATGCTAACAAGATATTATTGCCCTCAAGCCCTCCCCTGAACATGTTATACACCCCCTCTGCTCTTTTCTTCTCCAAAGCCACAGAAATATTCAATGTTGACTGTTGTTGGAGTTTGAATCTGTGATGTTACCCCCTCTATCATGTGATGATTTTGCTATTGGCCGCCAGGCCTATGCACTGCATAAGCCAGTTTTTAAGGTTTCAAGTATAATTACATTTTTTTTTTGCATATACCTACTGCTAGCAAGCAGTAGGTATATGCAAGGACCTTACAAAAAATGAAAAAGTAACCAAAAAAGTTATTATTTACATGTATCTCTGCCGCTCGCCCCAGTCCGAAGATCTGAAGATTCTCGAGCTGCGATGAAGTATCATGGGGCAAGAGCATGTGCAGTAGAGATCTTCGGCCAGGAGAAGAGGAGAGACACAGTGGAGGTGAATGCAGGCAGCCCAGCAGCGTGCACGTGGAGAGACACCATGGGACACAGAAGACACAGCAGTCAGCGCTGGATCAGAGACCGACACCAGTGCTCGGGGGACTCCGGAAAACTACTGGAAGGAAGAAGATGATCGGATCAAGAGGCATCAACAGAGGAGTAGTGCTAAAAAAAACCCATTAATAAATAACTTCTGTGGAATAAAGTACATTTGTAGATCATCGGGACCCTAGTACTTGAAGCCCTTGGTAACTACTAAACCTCTATGCTCTTTTCTCCATAGCTTGTGGGCCATTGATGCTCTAGACATGCTTCCCTATGAGACAAAGGGATTTAAACATTTCACTAAGAACCCATTTAGTTAAAAGAAAGTGATCACAGAGGTATAGAGGAATATAGGTAAAGGAAAAGGTAAGTCATGCACTGCTGCCAGAAACTGTGACTTTCTGGACCAAGAAACTGTGACTTTTAAGCAAATTTAAGACAATGTGATTCTGTATATACTTTCTTCTATCATTATTGTCAGAGTTAAGAAAAACATTTAAAAAAGGTCACATGGAAAATTAAAGAGACAGTGCACAAATATTGCATAAAACGGTGAGATTTTAGGCACAATTTTTTCATGAAATTTCAGGGAAGCAAAAACAGTCATATTTACTGATCTCTAAATTTGACCAAATAGCTGTTGGTTAGAGATCATATTTAAAGGTAAAGATCTGCTGTCTTATAGGGCATTTCTAGTAAAGGTAATTGTGGTTAAGCAGTACCCTGGTAAAATCTACCTTGTGCCTTGAATTATTCCTGAGAATTTGCAGTGCACTTTCTATCACTTAATGCCTAGGCACTCCTGTTACTCTAGTCCCACAGTTTTATCTCTGGAGTGTGAGATCATCTAAGACATACGTTTGCCTCTAAAGAATGCAATTTCTCCAATATTTGGAGTGTCTTTCTATGCAGTGACAGTGGATGATGTCACTACTCTGCTGATTATTGTTCTCCTGAGGGCTGAAGACAAAGCTGTACCTGAGGACTTTCAATAAAAGAATGTCTCCTTCCAAATTCTTTCTGTGGATCTGAGCTTTCTCCATTTTTTTTTCCTCCCCTTCTTTTTATTAATGTAACCCCTTCAGTCATCAGATCATCAGTCATCAGTGAGTGGGGTCAGACATGAAGAAGCAAAGCCTTCCCATCCACCAAGTTGGGCACCTCCAGATGAGGACACAGTGTGGAACAAGGCATGGCAAGTCAGTACTGAGAAAAAAGATCAGCTTCAAAACGTATACAGTCAATACTGGTGACTTACCCCTTGCACCCAACAAGATTTGTTTTCTTTAGGCACAGCTTCCACAGTATATGTCCCCCATTAACATTAGCCATGTTGTTTGACTATAAACTAAAGAGAATTCCCACATCTGAATGACCATGCACTGCTTGCTAAGCTGGTTCTTGGTGCAGAAAGCTCTGTGTATTGATTGTACCCTGGAGTGACCAACAGTGCGCATGTAAACATGCAACATAATATCTGTGGTCACAATAAAGAATTAGTGAGCCCCCAGCAGAGGCAGATGCCTATGGCTTCTCACCCAGCTCCTGGACTGGGATGCTCTGGCCACTGTCCTGCCAAACTCCAGGCAACAAAGTTACATAGTTTGTCAGGTTGAAAAGAGACACAATTCCATTGAGTTCAACCCATAGAGACAGTTCAACCCATAGAGACCATGATGTCACTGGTTGCCATGAGCTTGGTAGGATGCCTGCAAAAGCAAAAGAAAACTCAACTCTCTGTGGGTCGGCAAACTTTTTCTGCCACACAGAGCGCTCTCCCCCTTGAAGTGGTGCCCAGGCCATGTGCCATATCTGCTTTGCCCTGGATACACCACTAGCCCACAGAACTGACTACCTGCTATTGATCACCGTCTTTTAATTTGAGAAAGGTGCATGGTTTCATTGTACCTAAGAACATTGCAACATTTTTGGACAACATTGAAGCTTACAAGATCATATAGAAGCTGAACTGGATGTGTGCCATGCCAAAACTAGCATAGTTTTATACTCAGAATATGCGACCGGACCATTTTTATGGTTTCTGTGTCATTAGACAGTGTAATTATAATCACAACGTTTATTATCCTTGCGTCTGTGAATAGAAGTCTCTTGCTTTCCAGCAGGCTGCAGGCATGGAAATTAAGAGTACTTGATCCCACGTCACACATGTATTGATTCAGAGAAAATATAATATCCCTTCATAACTGGCTACCAGAGAAGGGATTACCAACATAATGCTCTTAGAAGTCAACTACAGATGATGTGATGGGCTGTGCCTAGGATATGATGGGCTCAGCTGGTGTCTGAGTGGCATTTTATATCACCAGCTGGAGACAAAGACTGATACAATGTTTTCTATCTGAAGCACAAGTTTTTTTCAAGATGGTGCTGCATCTACTTGGAACCCCCGACAGTCGGTGCAGACACCGCAGGGAGACCAGGACAGACTCTAGCAAAGCAGCTGGTCTCTTAAGAAGCTTGGCTTTGCAGGGTCTCACACAATAACCCAGAATCCTCTTAATCCCAAACTTTCTTTCTGCGGATAATAGGCTTTGGCAGGAACAGCAGATAGATGAATATGGAACAAGTTTGTCAAGCACCTGCCATGTCACTCAGTTAAAAAGAGCAGCCAGCACATAAGAAAGGGGTTTTAAGTTGAGCTTCAAGAAGGATGAAAGTGAAATTAATGCAAAAAAAAATAAAAATTAGTGCTTGACCTCAAAGGAAATTCCCACTAAAAAGCCAAACTAAATTCACTCTTTGTTGTCTTAGGATAACTGTACTTTTAGTACAGTTATCCTTTTAACGCTCCCCCTCCCCAACACCTTCAAGTCATAGGACCTAATCACACCAGTGTGTTGCGGTAATGCACACGCATTGAACATGGGTTGCGTTGAGTGCTCAACGCACTCAAACGGGGCATGCAGATTTTTTTTCAATGCAGCCCACCACAGATAGTTCACATATATATGATGTGTCATTTAGAAGCCCTGGGGTGCCATTCAAAATAACTTGCACCGCAATTCATCGCATCAGTGCTACCATGCATTGTGGTAACACATGTGTTACCGCAATGCATTGGTGTGAACTAACTTTGGTGCAGATTGAATGTTCTTTACTTTAATATGATAACTTCTGCAGTCAAATGTTCCAAATTTGAATGTTCTTTACTTTAATGTTACAAAATCGAATGTTTGTATAATG
Source organism: Nanorana parkeri (assembly GCF_000935625.1). Lineage (NCBI taxonomy): Eukaryota > Metazoa > Chordata > Amphibia > Anura > Dicroglossidae > Nanorana > Nanorana parkeri. Next base: position 625,094 of record NW_017306298.1, read on the forward strand.
TGGATGTGTATTGACATATTGAAAACATTCAAATGGGGACCGGATATAGGGAAGAGGCACATGTCCTCATCAACATGGGGACAAGGTGCTTTGCCAGGGGGTCCCTGACATTCCCCCTTCATGTTGAGAGTATGAGGCCTTTCCTGTCCTACCAAGCTGCTGCTCAGATAAGGGTCTGGTAATGGTTTGTGGGGGGAAGACCCCATGTCAATTTCATTTGTGGCGTTCCCCCCCCAAAGGGCCTGCCATTTAGGCAAAGCTGTATGTATAATCTTAGACAGACATGGCATGATATCTGAAAAGTGTCAATCAATATTTTTGTTTAACTCTACCTGACTCCTGTCATCAGGAAGAAGTATAGATGGACATGTGACAACTTTTTTCTCTCCAGTATTAAAGGAGAATTAAAACCAAAAACAAAATATAATTGTTGCAATATATTGCAGCTTACTGGTCCTTACATGCGATGGCTGATTTTGTTTTCTTTTTTCAGGCTAAGAACTTTTTTAAGCAAGTACAGAATATACCAAATGATTTGACAGAAATGTAGCATCCTTGTTTTTGTGTGAACTACTAATTCCATAACTGCCTCATGTAATAGGGATGAACATAGGCAAGTCCATGTGTGGCTACCATGGCTTCCTCCATAGATACAGTGGAGGAGTGAGTCCAGGGACAGGAGGAATGTTATTCGCAGGATTTCCAGATGCAAGTAAAGGGAAAAAAGACAGAAAAAAAAGAGAACTAATGCAGACCCCTACCCTAAGGACTGATAAGCTGGAATATACTACACTTTAGTTTAAAGGTGTAAATTAGGTTGGAAAAGAGCAAAGCGCTGTACTGTGGGTAGAAGGGGAGGGGGGAGAATAAAAATATAGATTGCTATACCCAGGGCCGTCCCTATGATGAGTCAGCCTGAGGTGCATCTCCTTAGGGGAGGCAGCAGCTTTAGGAGGGGGGGCGGCAGAGGGGCATCCACAGTGTCCCAGGTTGCTAGGAGCTAAACGCCTAGCTCACTGACATCATTGGTTGCCAGGATCTGAGCAGGACGCTGTGGCTGGTGTCCCACCGAGCTCCTGGCAACCAGTGACATCAGTGAGCTGGGTGAGAAACTGATCCTGAAGCATTCTGTAGGACGGCAGTAGAAATATCAGGCTGTAAGCTCCTTTACCAATAGAATGAACAGATAATGTGTAGCGTGTAAAGTAGTGCATTGGTGTGCTGTTGCTATATAAATGGAGATATAAATCAATCAATTACGCAAAGTGTCCCCATTCTTTCACGTTACTGACGAATCCCTCGAGAGAACAAGGCTGACACAAATGGTTGCATATCTGGAAAAGTCACCCAGTGAAGTACAACACAACAAACATTGTTATCTTTCGGCTGAGTCACTGCCTAAACTCTATAATCACAGAAGATGTACGTGGGTGAGGAGAGCACTGCGATGTCTAACAGCTTGAAGATACACAATTTCTGGAGCGGTAATTGCGGAGCATCGATATACATGTGTGTTCTTGTTAGCTCCATACACATTTCTTACAATGTCTTCAAATAAGATGTGACTCTGACTGGTATTTCCGAAGGCACAAACTCAAGGTGCCTTTACGTTTAGGAATCACGTTCCTTCTGCTTAAACCCCAATCATTTATTACAACTGCCAACTATTGTTATGTATCATTCTTTCTCTGAGTCCAAACATTTGAAGGAAAAGTCACAAAGTAATCTATAAGCCCTGAAAAAGGGGATATGTTGTGGACCCCAAAACGCATTGGCTGTTTTGTTCTATTGATATTTATGAATAAAATATCATATTGCACTCTACTATTAGCAGTGGCACCCCTGTTTGCTATATTTGGTTCCATTTGAGACCCCCTATTCTGATCAGGGGGGCCCTTGTTTTGTGTGGGAGCAGCCCCTCCAAGAATGTGTGACACTGTAAAGAAGAGAATTATTGAGAAATCTAGCGCCTCTCTCACAAATCTTCACATAAGACGTGACTGTGACTGGTAGTTCCAAAGGAACAATTCATGGCACCTTTAGAGCAGGGATGGGCACATTAATATGGAATTCAATAGCCAGTATGGTTCAGTTTTGGCCACCGATCCACAGAAAGGATGTCCTTGAGTTGGAGAAAGTCCAGAGAAGGGAGACAAAGCTAATAAAGTGTTAGATGACCTAAACTATGAGGAAAGACTGTGTGCATTAAACTTGTTCACTCTTGAAAAGAGGAGGCTGAGTGGGAACATGATATTAATGTACAAAATTGTTTAATGGTGATGGGATAATCAGTAATAAACTGTTCACTGTTAGTTCACTCAGGAAGAGAAGAGGCCACCACCTGAAACTGGAAGAGAAACGGTTTAATCTTTAACTGAGAAGGGGATTCTTTACTGAGAGCTGTAATGTTGTGGAACTCACTTCCACAGACAGTGGTATCAGCTGAAAGTATAGAATCATTCAAGACCCATCTAGATACCTTTCTCAGAGAGCAATATGTACCGGGTACCGGTAATCTTAGTAACTCAAACACAGACACACAGCTACAAAGGTTGAACTCGATGGACCTATGTCTTTATTCAACCCTAACAACTACCGTATATAACTATGTATGTCCAATCCAGGAGCCAACAGGATTTTTTAGACGCCAGCTCCATTGACAAAACCTCAAAAGTTAGGCGCCAGCTGTAAACTTTAAGGAGCATTGATGACCTGGCCCATAAGATTTGTCCAACCCAGCTTTACAGTTAAACTTTGTATTGTTATAACCGCTCTGTACACATGCAGTCCTGTATACAGTATCACAAAGAGGCTTCTTTAATAGTAGTACAAAGTACACCTACTGCATGCAAAGTTTTGTGTCTGTTGCATGTAAACATAATGCAGACTACAGTAAACTACAATCATATTGGCGGCTGGGGGTTCCTGCACTTTGTGCATAGTCAATGCAATTCACTCTGATTTAAAGCAGCTTCAAGGCATTAGAATGAAGACATAATACAGTGAAGCTTGCATCTGATGCCATTAAAATCCCTCAACGATAAAAAAAATTAGTAAAATGACAAGATTGTATTCTAAAATCAGGTCACATAATCCTAAAGTTCTGTTTCCTATTTTAACCCCTTTGTGACTGACGACGTACAGTGTACGTCGCCAGCATCGGGGCTGTTTAAACAGACTCCCGGCGACTTTTACGTAGCCTTGGTAAAGGGATTGTTGCAAAGGGTGATATAGTTGCAATCGGGGGCAGATTATCTCCAATGTATTTGGGTGATATAGTTGCAATCGGGGGCAGATTATCTCCAATGTATTTGGGGGAGGGGGCGTCTGCCTTCGGTGCACACTCAGAGCCTAGGATGCCATTTTATTATGGCGCCAACACTAACATCCAAGGGAAGCATTAACCAGATTGGGACTTGAGATTTTGTGATTTATATATCTAGAATGCTGGCAGGAAAGCATTAAAGTCAAAAGTTACACATTAGTTACGGGAAATGCTTTTTATAGATAAACCAGATATCGCTCAAGAACATACATAGACTTTATAATCATGCTGAAATGTAATTAGAATCAATGTTTTCATTCTTTTTTCAATAAATTTTCAAATGCTCAGTATAGTATTTACTTTTGTCCTTTATGCGTCATCTTTATTATTGATGATCATCAAAAGCATCTGCCTGGCCCCATGGAGTAGAGGTAGGCCTACAGATGGACCTACAAATTCCAACATACACTGTCAGTCTCTGAGGTCCATTCTAACCAATAAACTTCATGAAAACGTTATAATAGAATACACAGATTAAAAAAGGAACTATTTTCATGTCTCCAATTATAAAAATCTTATCTGTGTAACCATTCTCTGGTTCTGTATTTCTTACTCCAGTGAAGCTCAACTATGATCTTCAAGACTGCTAGTACACCCTTTGCAGCCCTCTACCGGTGAGATAATTACTTTGAGGTGGTGTCAGATGAAAGGTTTTTCTTCCAGTGATTTCATGTCTGCATTCTGTCAGACAAGAGGACCGTCTCCCAAATAATGTGGTATAGCTGACAGGATCAGCGTTTGCCTTTGAATCCCACTAAGATGATGCAGCAATCATCTTGTAAGGAAGGTTGACAAAGGGATGCTCAATTTTAAAAAGAATCAGTTAAGAACGGGCATCTGCAATATTCTGCAATTCTTTACTTTTACATTTTTATAATAGTGCAGCCTCACCACTCGAGGATAGTGATGGGTACCGTTATAAAAAGATGATTTCTTACAGTTTGCAACTGTGCAAATGTGTTTTAATGTATATACTCGCCCTTATAATAGAAACCCTCATTTTCAAATTGAGGCTTTCATTTTAATAAAAATCAGAAAAGTAAAGATACATTTCTGTGTCTGCACAATCTTTATGAAATAACTAGTTCTCTTGCTATTGTGTTAATACAAAGTTTTGTACTTATAGCCAAACCTTTTTTTACATTTATCTACTGCTAGCAAGCATGCAGTAGATATATGCAAAAACATTTTAAAAAATAAAAAAGTTACCAAACAGGTTATTACTTATCTGTCTCCGCCCCTCGCTCCCGTTCGAAGATCTGAAGATTCTCAAGCGGCCACGAAGGATCATGGGGCAGGTGCATGCGCATTAGAGATATTTGGCTGGGAGAAGAGGAGAGACACAGTGTAAGTCAATGCAGGCAGCCCGGCTGCGTGCACGCACACAGACACCGTGGGACACAGAATACACAGCAGTCAGCGCTGGATCAGAGACCGGCACCAGCGCTGAAGGGACTCCTGAAAACTACTGGAAAGAAGAAGATGATCAGATCAAGAGGCATCATTTAAGGTAAGTCATTAAAGCAGCATTGGAGAAGGGAGGGGGGAATGTGACTTTAATGTCACTTTAGGTTTTGGATATAGTAGGGAACTGTTAAACTTAAAACCCTTTTCAGGTTATTTCTTTGCTGTCTGTGTACCATCTGGGAATATTTCCATTCACTTCCGGTCCCAAATTAGTGGAATCTACCAAAGTGACGGTAATTCCCCTCTTAGTTGTGCCCGGAACTGGTGTCAACATTGGAAGAATTCCCCTAGCTTGTTCCAGTCAGTGACTTAAAGTAATGAGGCCAGAGACAATTCAGGAAACTAGCATTTTTAGGAACAGCTCAGCAATGACAATCCATATATCTATATATAGAGTTATATATGGCCCATGAATAGTTAAAGACATTCAGTTACAATATGGCTTGTGTAGCAATACTAAGTATATATCAATTTTTTATGAACTGGAATTTTTCTTTTAACTAAGTGCCACACTAATACACATATTTACCCAGGATACTGCTGATTGTACACTTGTTAGCTGGGTTTTCTTTTTAGCCATTCTGCGATATCAGCTCATTCCACGTCCCTGCCCTTTATGTAGTCATAACATGCCTCATAGCTTATTACTCCACTGCCCCTGAGCTGATAAAGGCAGCCCATAACAGGAATGACGTCCACCTTCAAACACAAGTGGAAGCCATCAGATTGTACCATTAAACTAATGAAGTCATTTGGCTGCTTCTGTGCCTGAGCGTCTCGGTTAAAAGGACCATATTCATCATATGCGTTTTTTGCTTAAATGCCATTTAGTGAATTCTTTGTTTGCTGTAAGGGCTGGCTAATGAAGGCCTCTTTATACTCAATAAGAGAAACATTAAAATAACGATAATGAACATGGAAGTGCCACGGACATTCTTTCTCCAGCAAAGATAGTTTTATAGCTTGTCATTTCTACAAAATAGTAGAGAAGCATTGTGTTTGTTTTGAGCCGACTTGAGACAAATGGTGTCCACAAGGGCATACCTTCCAACAATTCCCAAGGGGGAATGGTCAAAATGGGGGAGTGACCTAATCCTGGACTCCAGGCAGATGTAAAAATACAAACTAGGTAAATTATGCATGCCTTAAAAAATAATTGTATTTTTAATTCCAACTTAAGTACCTGAATTTGACTATCAGTCTCCTGTAAACCCCTGTACAGCAACACTGATTGGGAGAGGTGGGGTAGCACTAACGTGTTGCATGCACTTACTCAATTTAGGAGAAAGGTGACTTCATGAATGTGCTTCACTCTCCAATAACAGGCTGGAGGCAGATAGGTGACCAACCCATTTTTCTTAAAGAGAAAAGCCAGGTTACCATTCTAGCTGTGCCGTCTACCAAGGCTTTTCATGTCAGTACTGGATTGACAGAAATGTAAATCTTTTGGGAGGTAAAAAAGCTCTTGTATATGAATTTCAATGGTTTATTTAGCTGTTTACCTGGAGTTCAGCTTTAATTCCCACTTTTATTTTTAGGGGTTGAAACTCGCTAGGTCCTGAAGGGCATCATGGGATGTGTGTGGAAACCCTCTGCTTCACAGGACCAACTGGCTGCTACAGTCCTTGCAGTATACTTACCAGCTTCTTATCCCTGCAGCTATAATAGTTTAGGGAAATCTGTAGTGAGGAAGGATGGAAATGGTTATAACATCTCTTTCTGAAAATAAAAATGGCTTTGCTGTCTTCTGATCCCATGGCCTCAGTATTTTCTAAGCTCTTACTTGATTCTTAAGGACTAAGTCAGCCAAAGCACAAAACTATAGACCTCCATGGCTGCTTAAAGTGAGTAGGCAAAGGAAAATACTGTGGTGGCAGGATCTCTCAACTGGAGTCCCTGAGGTCCTATGTACGTGTGCTTTTGTTTGCACCAAAACTACTTTTCTCCCCATACAAGTTAATAGGAATACAAAAGCAACTCGATGCAACTCAAGGACGAGGTCCAATTCAGGTTAAAAAGAGGCAAAATACAGGTCAGAAGTAGCTGCATTGAAAGAACTCTAAATGATCCCAGAAGCTTCTCAAATGCAAGCTGAGTGCATCTGAAAGCACATTGCATATTTCCATCTACAGAAGCTCTGAAAGATAAAAGATTGCAATTAATCTTACCAGCATCAAAGCATAACTGAATATCACTTTAGAGTGGACCGACCCATTGTAGCCCACTTGATATTACATAGAAAATTTGTAAAGCTGCAAGTGGCTGCATACCAGGTAAGCTGTCATATTCGTGACCACAGGAGCAATGCTTTGGTCTGCAATTTTGATGACCTACAGTGGTTTACAGCCCTCCAGACTCCCAGAAGATGGTTGACATCTCCATACAAAACACCCTTCTATGCTGTATAGGACAGTAATCCTGTCTGATAAGCATCAAAAGGGGGCCTACTGTTACATAGCAGCTTCTGTGTCACTTCTGGGTGACTTTAGGAACTTAAAAGACAACTATGGGGTAAATGTTTTTCCCCATAGTTCTCTTTGGGGTCACGGGAGGACATATACTAACCTCCTCCCGTGACCTAAAGCTCAGTATATAGCGGGCTATTGTCTGCGATATATTGAGAGCGTTGCAGGCATGACAGATCCCATCAATACTGTCGGGATCCACCCTGCTACGTGAGTGAAAGCTGACTCTGCCTATTTAGAGGCAGATCCAACTCTGCCCGCCCCCTCCCTTGTTCATTCCTCCACTCAGCGCTGGAGGATCGGAGCGGGGAGGGGGGAATCCCTGCAGGGAGCGTAAATGACAGTAACTGCTCACTGCAGGGAGACGATAGAGAAGTGAGCAGATCGGTGCATGTTTCTGCTCACTTCCCAATTAATAGAGCCGACCTGTGACAGCTTCTTTGTCACAGGTCGGCTCTAACTATGAGGATGAGTGGAAATCACTCACCTCATAGGTCTTCTTTAAAGCTGAACTCTAGCAGATATAACATACACAAATTAATGTAGCTCGGTAATCATTATTACTTTGTTCAATGTCTTTTCACTATAACTACCTGAATCAGACTTGGTATCTGCCTTTTCCAGTCAGCAGTGCTGGAGTGGGAGAGGGAGAAGCAGTACAAGCCAATAAGTTCATGGCTGACAAGAAGCATGCTGATAGGATCAAAAAGTAGGAGTGACAGAGAGATGAACTCAGCACTGTGCTTCTTCTTTCCCAATCCAGTCACAGGCTAGTGTGGATCCGTGGTTACCCGGGCGCAGAGAAAGTGGGTTGAATAATGCTTACCATTATAGTAAGGGCATCTAGTGGCAGAAAAAGACAGTGGGGGAAAACTTAGGATAGAAGCTGAAAATTGCAGCAAAAGCTGGTTTTGCTATTTTACACAGGTGCACCGAAATGGAAATTTCAAAACCGAAAAAAAAAAGTCAGGCTGAAACCAGAAATGTTTTTTATTGAATTTTTTTTAAATATTTTATTTTTATTTATTCATTTTTTATTAAATATTTTTATTTTTTTACTTTACTTTTATGGGCTTTGGGGAAATATTGGGGGTCTAAATAGACCCCTGATATTTCCCTTTGAAAATATAAAAAGAGATTGAGTTCACAGAGTCCCCAATCTCTTTTTCTGCAGCCCGTTATAAATGAGCAGGTAATCCTCTATACTGAGTGTTCCTGTTCATTCATAACATGAGGACAGAGTGTGTTTACTATAACCACAATCATGAATGAACAGGAGGTGATGAACACTCCCATTCATTCATAATTGAGGATACAGTAAACATGCTATGTCCTCAATTATTTATAAACAATCAGCGATCACTGAGTGTTTGTACCGCTCTCCTTCCTGAAAGCTGCCACAGGAGGCTGGGCGGGGCCGTGCAGGAGGAGAGCTCAGCCTCCTGTGACAGCGCTGAATGTCTCTGCCCACACACTGCTCTCCTCTGATCTGTGTCAGGAGGCTAAGCAGTGTGGGAGGAAGGACGTTGGCCGCTCACAGCGCTCGGCCGACTGTGACACTTTCTCTCCTCCCCACTGGGACACAAAGCAGCGCCCAGCGCAAGGAAAGAAAGCAGGGATGCACCGCTGTATCGGCAGAAAAATTGCACTTTCGGCATTTAGCCAAAAGTGCCATTTTCAGTCGATATGTTTCGGCGGCCGATATATTGGTGCAACCCTACTATTTTATATTTTAAAGGGCTAACTTTTATCTTGTTATTTTTGGTTGAAGTTCTCCTTTAAGGAACAGAATACAAACTCGTGCATCATATTGAAAAATCTTGCAATTTTATTTTGCATATAAAGGCGCTAGATATATAATATCACAATGAATTTAAAAGAAACAACTGGATTTCTAAAGTCCATTAACAAGGTAGCAAAAAAATGAAAACAAAAACAGGACAAGCCTTGGAAAAAAGCATGTACAAAGGTGGAAGAAAAAAAAGAGCTATTTGCAACAGTATTTTTGTGCTAGCAAGATTGCATTTACACACAGTGCAAAATAATTAAAAAAACTGGACATGGGAGAGGGGAAAAGGGATTCAAGAATGCTTAAAAAAGAGCAACACAGCCCTTCTTGTCTTGATTGTATTCATTTCATTCCTCACATGCCTACGACCGCACACAAATACCGCTGCTTCTCAGCAGGTAAGGATACTTGCAAATAGAACACATCCTTCATAATTCAGGTGTGCTGCGTGCAGCATTTTTAATTTTTGCATTTGCCTATACAGCCAATAATAAATCCCACATTTTGTTATAACACACAAAAAATACTTATATATATATATGTATATAAATCCATATTTAAAAGGAGTCTGCATTTACATGTTTTAATGTACGGCATACCTGGTCTTTACAGGTGTTTTATCCCCATACATAATAAAAATAATTTAATAAAAAATACAGGCAAAAAAAATACAAATAAAAAACAGCAAATGAAGACAACAACAGGTCATGGACTGAATATGCGTACAAAAGAAAGAAAAAAAAGTCATCAGATTTAAAAAAAAAATGAAACTAAAATGGACATAAAAGCACTGGAAAGACTTTGAGGTGATTGAAAAAAGCACACAATTCGATAATGGTTTAAAAAAAAATACAGACACAATTCAAATAACATTAAGTTGTGCAAATCCCGGTGGTTTACAAAATGAATAGCTTAATTTTTTTTTTAGTCACCATTTTTTAAATTTTATATTAATGTTATGAACTGACCCTCCTGGGATATGTACATTTTACAATAGCTTTCTTAGGACACAAGAGTAACCGATAAATTAAAAGATGTTTTTAAAAGCATGAACTTTTTTTTTTTTCCTTTTTAAAGGTATGGTTTGTTTTCCTTGTACCAGTTTGAGCAAAAGAATGCAAATCCAAAACTTGGAAATAGATAAAAAGAGCAAGACAGTTATTATTAAAACAGAAAAGGCAGTTTATAGACCCATGGATATAGATGTGTCCAGGGTCTTCATGATCCTTGGGGATTAGGAAGGTCAAAAATAATTGGAGGATTGGTTGGTTGAAAGCTGACTGTACACGTTGAAGAATTGATGTATGTGGTGTAGCCATCAGTCATAATTCCGTATCCTTCAGAAGAAAAAAAAAAAAGTTATAGGTCTTATAATATATACAAATATTGTACAACAACAAGCACACACATTCTAAGACTGTTTACTATAAGCTCCAGCATGGAAATGCAGCAAACTATAATCCTCTTTGGACAACGTAAGCTGCTTGGTTCTTAGGCCTTTATAAACACAACAGGAAGTCTTAAGAAGCTCAGAAATAACCATTAACTCTAGCAATTTACCTTCCCATAGCTGGGCTGTCCCAAGCACTGAATACCAAACTGTTTGTACTTCGTTTGCACAATCTGCAGTTCCCTAATCAAGGTTAGTGCAAAGTAAATGTTAATTAAATCAAAAGTAAGATTGGGTATAAGAATAAGTTATTATTTACTACCTGCAAATATACTAAAATAATGTGATGTAAATATGCACAAACATAAAAACTTTGTTAATTGCAGTTCAGCTTTCGTTCTGAAAGAGGAAAAGAAAAAACAGAAGGTATGCTATGTTATTATTGAAGATCAACAAAATGTTAATTGTACCTCCAAAAATGGCAGTGCACTTATTTGTATGTTAGTGTGCCTGGGCACTGCTGTGCCTACAGCCTCAAAGCTGTGTGTGTATATACACTGAGTGGCCAGATTATTATGACCACCTGACGTTTGTAGGCAAATTAGCTATAATTAGCTATAATTTCGCGCTGAAGTTGCTAGAGGGCCAGACCATTAGGAATAGGGAAGCAGGTTGTTTACCACGACAGTAGAAGTGATTTTTTTCTGAAGATATTGGTAAACAACGCGATTTAACAGCCTTTGAATGTGGGATGATAGTTGGGGCACGGAGTCATGGAGCGAGTATCAGCAAAACAGCAGAATTCGTTAAATGTTCAAGAGCAGCTGTTGTTAAAGTGTTTAAAGACTGGACTGTCGGCCGAAAATCTGGGTCTGAATGTGTGCGAATTGTGGCTGTCAGCGACTAGTCAATGTTAGGGCAGAACGGAGAGTGGCAAGACTGGTACAAGACAACATAAGGGCAACAGTGCAGTGTCAGATTCCTCGCATCACCTTTCAACATCACGAGGCGGCTCAAATAGTCATCTCGTGGAGTCATCTCGTGGCCCAACGAAGTACTTATGGGGTGGTCATAATAATCTGGCCACTCAGTGTATATATATATCTATAGATATCCATAGATATATATATCTATATATATCTATAGATATATATAGATATATATATAGAGAGAGAGAGAGTTCATATTTATATATAGTTTAAGAGGCACAGCTGTATGTGACTGCTGATCTTACAAAATCTGGATTCAGATTTGATGTCGTCACTACTGTGCTGTTTGCTGGAGAGGAAACTGCAAGTCAACGAACCTCACTTGACTAACATTTTTGGTATGATTTTTGTGTGAACTGGCCCTTATATTACTTCCATTGTCAACCCCTAATGCCAGGATTGATCTGATTAATTTATTTGCCAAACCTCCATTTTTGTCGAGACTCCTTGCAACGGTGGGGTGCCTATGGAGCCACCACAATGTGCTGTTTCTTCCCCCCATGAGACTACACATGTACCTCATGATACTATGTGCATAAAGTCATAGGCTGCGCAGTAAGGAGGCTGCAGAAGAGAATGTGTTCACCACGCACCTCTCTGCCCACTGGACTTTGACTGACATATAAGGGCAATAAAGTTTAAACAAAAACAATGCAGTAAAAAAATAGAAGAAAACTTCAACAGGCATGCTTATTTTAATGGGCAAGCGCAAGTAATGATGGGCATTTCAGTTCCTCGGTTTCAACATCGGGGAGTGATAGTGTGTGTGCTGCCTGGACCGGAAGTTGGGGTAAGTGCTGCACAAGGTGGACAGAGCAGGGGACATTATTATAAGGCAAAAGAAACCTAACAAAAGGAATAGTTATAAATGAATGCAATCAGTAAACACAGTTATTAGAGTACAATAGGAAAGGGTTTACTGGGAGGGTTTAATACTACTATAAGTTCCCTCAGAAGCTTGGACTGATATGAATGATACAAGTATTTCTGTAGAATATTTTGGTACTATATAACGAATATAAGTAACAACAGAAAAGGTTCACAAAGTCAGGCACCAGCTGTAAATCTCGGCCACATCAGTTATATGGCTCTTGAGATTTACCATAAGATTCTAAGCAAGCCAATACCTTCAGAAAGTCACAACTCATTTTCTATAAATATGTTCCCACAATTATACTGATTTTTTTTACTACTCACCTTCATGGATTCCACCAAAGACATGCAACTTGGGCCTGACCCTCCTCTGCACTGTGTTAAGAAGTTCTACACACCCAACCCTTTGCAACTCTTTCGGAACCCAGTCCCGGAAACCTAATGCAAAAAAAAGAGTAAAGAAAAAAATATTAGACAAAAGTACACTTAATATTTGGTAATCAGTGAGCATTTTACTTAGTCTTGCAGACTGCAATGATTCACTATAGGTTTATTATGCCATCTGTAATATCACACCTTCCATTAACAGCCAGCAAAATGCTTTTAAGGAACATTCACTTTGCCTTCAACTGAATGTTGCATTTTTGGGGTCTCTTAAAAGTAATGAGCATTTTCTTTCTCCTTGTACAGAGTTTGATTTATAAAAGTAAGGGTTATAGAATTAACTTTATTCCTGAGAGTTCCTTTTGGTTTTTTCCCGGCAGTAACCTAATTATTTAGCCGTTCCCTTATCCTCTTCTCTCATTTAATTTTTTTTTTTTTTTAAGGCTCTTAATTGCATTTTTTTTCTCATTTACCGGTGAAATATCAAAAAGGTGTCCTTATAACGCTACCATATAAATTTACCCAATCGTTCCTTGCTTTTAGCTATTGTTAAAGGGCTCAGGCGCCAAATCCCACTGCAGAGGATATTGTTCCTCACCATTCTGGGGAGCTGACCTACCCTCCACAGTGGGAAGTCACTGAGATGTAATGGAATTTAAGGTTTTCTTGCAGCAATGTGGCAATCTACGAATGGTAATTGTAAAAGATCGACACCTATCCTCATTAAAAGGCTAAAAGCTTCTAATGCGTAACATGATTGGTAATATTCATTGATTTGCTGGCACTTTGACAGTGGAACCTTTTTGCAGTTTCTGGGCAAGGGAAAAAAAACCATAAAATACCTACTCTTATAAGAACCATCATGAAAGTTTGTCCAACATTATCTGAAGTTTTTTTTCTGTGTAACACATACATGATAAAAATTTGATCCAAGTTGTGTTTTTATCTAAAATACTAGAATATTTTTTTTTATGTCGTACAATATGAATTTAAATCTTTTAATAGTGTTTTTCAGTAGGAATGCAGGAACTCCTAATGCAGTAATTGTATTAATGAAAAGGGGATCTGAACAATCACAACAGCTTGCATTTCTAATAACTTAAGTTAGCTAATCAACTTCAAACTTTTCGAACTAATCAATGCCTAGCACAGTACAATAGTCTAGTACTCACATTTGAAATTTAAATCCTCTTAAAGAAAAATTCACTTAGCTCTAACCCTTTAATAAGTACAGTCAGTCCCCGGGTTGCGAACAAGATAGGGTCTGTAGGTTTGTTCTTAAGTTAAATTTGTATGCAAGTTGAAACAGGCACATTTTTTAAGTGTAACTCCAGCCAATTTTTTTTTTTTTAGTTTTGGATAAAAAAAAAAAAAATTGCATGGAGTTCTACTTTAAATGCAGCTTGGACCGATGTTTGTACAATTTCCTGTAATGTACAGTACCAGACCCGGAAGAAGAGGCAGGCACTTCTCATCTGCACGTCTAACAACTTCCTTTAATGTACAGAAGGTACACTACTATCAACCAGACCCACTCCTCGTCTACACATCCAACAACTTCCTGTAATGTACAGTACCAGACCCGGAAGAAGAGGCAGGCACTTCTCATCTGCACGTCTAACAACTTCCTTTAATGTACAGAAGGTACACTACTATCAACCAGACCCACTCCTCGTCTACACATCCAACAACTTCCTGTAATGTACAGGAGGTACAGTACTACGAACCAGACTCATTCCTCGTCTGCATGTCCAACAACTTCCTGTAATGTACAGGAGGTACAGTACTACGAACCAGACTCATTCCTCGTCTGCATGTCCAACAACTTCCTGTAATGTGCAGGAGGTACAGTACCACGAACGTCGGCACGAGCACGGTAGCATTGCAACTAGTGGAACAGCATGGGACCTCCATTTGTAAGTAAGTAAGTAACTCGGATGTTCGTAACTCAGGGACTGCCTGTCTAACAGCACAATATCACTAATGAAGCATTGAAAGCTCTTACCCTTTCCTAAGTTAAGAATTGTGTGCTGAAAGCTGGGATATGACATTTTATTAATACCTCATGAATGCTTGATCACAAGACAAAAAAGAAAGTGACACTGACCCTTTGAAGTTGGTTACAGAAGAGCAAGGACTTAATGTGCCAGTAACCGAAGAATTAGATCGCCCACAAACAGTACCCACTGAAGCACTAACACAGCGCAGTAAACAGAGCACACATGAAACAATTCTAAGTGCTTACATCAAAAAGTAGTTACCAAAATTTTTAAATGGCCACAGAGCTAGACCAATTAGTATCTGGCCTGGGCTTTACAATATTTACACAACAACGGTCAATGGTCAGAAATAGTAGCTGCAATAAAAGCTATTAATGGCACCAGTCAGGTATGTACTCTTAAACTCTACTCTGTTAAACCTTATTTTGGTCTTCAAAACCAAACAGCATCTAAAGAAACGTGTGAGTGTTTAGCATTTTTGCCATGCTTAATGGACTACATGAAGCACTTGCGGAGTCACACTGCATTGCTCTGGGTAATCCTTTAATGTCAACTGAAGATCCACAGTCAATGGAGAATGTACAGTAAAATTGATGGAAGAGCCAGGTGATCATCTTAAGCTTAATTTGGCTACCAACTCTCACCTGCTGTATGATAATATTAATTCAACCAGGAAGGCAAAAAAAAACCTAAATAAATATTTATGTTTTAACACCGCTGTGCCCACTGGTTCCAGGAGACGATGATCTAAGCCTCATCTGCAGGTTCACCTTCCCCATATTATTGTGGCTCCACTTCTCTGGTATAATGATGTACATCAATAATATCAAACAATGTAAAAACAGTGGGATGAGAATCCCGGTAGGTCTGGTGGGACCATTCTGTACCATTACATAGGGCAGGGCAGGAAATACTTTTACATAGCCAGTCGGGATTGAGGAGAAAAAGGGAGTTCTTCTTTAAAGAGAATCTGTCACTTTGCCCATTCAGAACAAAGTGACAAGGACCCCCACCTGCTGATGGTCACCTTTGCCACACTTATGGGTCTTGGCTGCTAGCACAACCTCTTCCACTAGGATCGTCTTGATCAGTTTGAAAATTTAGCACTATAGGACCTAGAGGCCGTGACCCTTCAAGAGGCCTTACTTGTGGGGTCCGGCTCCATTTCACCCTCGATGATGATTTGGTGGAGGATCTTATCTACTCAAGCAATTAGAAGTGGTCAGTCTTCTTCCCTTCTTCCTGATAGGTTTGTTCAAACAGGTAGGTCAGCTCAGCGCAGCTCTTCACCCTTCCATAAATCTCTTTAAGTGCCCCCAGACATTCAGCAAGTGCTCTACATTGCAGGGCAAGAGACCTGATTTTTCTCTGCTGCAGTTCAGTAACACTTACAGGTCTTGTCCCTCCCCCAGCCTGTGACTGGAGATGCGCTCTCTTAGCAGCATGCTTGATACACTGTAGCATGACTGACTGGCCTCTTGAGTTCCCCCCCCCTCTCTAAGTCTGAGCTCTTCTATACAGGGACTGCAAGAGGATGATACTGAGGAAAATTCAGGTACCTACACTGCTTGCAATAAAAAAAATATGCACTTAAGAATGTATTAATACAGAGCTGCATTAATGTGGGTATTGTATGTCTTATCTTCCACGGAGTTCAACATTAACACACAATACTAAGATTGCTTACATTCAGATTTTTACATGGATGTCTAAAAAATAAAATAAAGACTACACTTCCCCTTTAAGAAAGCAAAGTTGGACAATATGGGCATGCAAAGGTTAAAAATATCCAACTCTCGGAATCTGAAACGTAGACCTAGCAAGGAAGTCACTGCTAATTGATGGCTCTTAGAGTTTAACAGCCACTTAGTTCTACAGTTAATGTAGAGAATCCATAAAAATGAACATCAATTACTACGCAAACTGCCTGTCTGGAAGTGAGAAGAATCATTTTGCAGATGAAGCAGGTGAGGCGTTTATATAGGAGGTGTCCAAATCCATAGCACACAGTCAATGTCACGGTCTCTTTATTGTGTATGTGAGGGAATAGACAGTGCCAGTACACCCTTCCCAGAATCCCATCAACTCTTTTGTGTCTGCAGCTAGGTAAGAAGAAGCAGGAGATGGAGAGTGCTGGATAACAAGTGCAACTGCAACTGGTAATAAAAGTCGCTTTGCAAACTTTATTAGTATCCAATTACCAATTACTTTGCAAACTTGGTATCCAATTACCAAGTCAAAGACTTGGGAAGGTTTGTTTAAAAAAAACTGTTAGGGAAGAAATTAAAGTATTTCCCAAAAGCAACCGATCAGATTCTAACTATAATTGTTCTGGCACAGGTGATACAATAAAAATAAAAAAAGGACACAGCTGCCATGAACAGCATCTTAAAGGATCACCGTATGCTCAAACACATTCATTTTTTTTATATACGAGAATGCAAATCACTTTACAAACATAATCTGGTTCCACCACATTTCATTTCCTCGGTGTTTTGAAAGTTTTCATCGAAGACCTTCACCAAAGTAAACACTACCCATGTATATTCAGCTGTCTTGTCTGCAGCCTGCACTGCAACAGCAGACAAGAAGTGAAGACATAAGGAGTGAGAACAGGGAAGGTATCTGATTCACATAACTGTTAAAGAAGAAATTAAGGTATCTCCCCAAAGCAACCAGATTCCAACTGTCATTGTTCTGGCACAGGTGATACAATAAAATGACACAAAAGGCATAAACAGCATCCTAAAGAATAACTGTACTTTAAAGAACAACTGCGGGCATGTAAAAATTAACCCTTGCATTGGGGCCACCCTCGCACTGTAAGGGTTGAGTGCTCATTTGTGTCTAGGTACCAAAATAACAAAGATATACTCACCCAAAGTTCCAAGATGGCCAGCTGTCACAGTGCTCCCTCTAGCCTGTCCTCTTCGCAGCAGAGTGCCCTCACGTCTATGCACAGTGTATAGGCATAATGATTTACTGTGCCGAGGAGGAGGAGACACATTCCAGGGACCGGTCTAGGAAAAAGCCGGCTTGGAGCTTTTGGTGAGCAATTCTTTTTTTTTTTAACCTAGACACAAACAAGCAGTTAACCCTTGCAGTGCGGGGGTAGCCCCACTGCAAGGCTTAATTTTAAAAAAAACTGGCGTTCTGCTTTAACTTATGTGACTTGCACCCTTGCATATATATTTTAAAAAAAAGAATGTGTTTTAAAAAATAGACTTTGGGCATGTGAAAAATAAACAATCTCACACTTAGTTAGCTAATATGTATTTAGGATTCTATTTTATCGCAGGAGTGAGCTTGGAGTGGTGACTACTTTACAACACACACAGAAACCACGGGGAACAAAAGTAGCCCCCCTCCAGAAGAATGGACAGTGCCAGCACTAATTCATAGATGATTTGAAGATCTACAGCCCAGTGATACAAAAATAAGGTACATTTTGTGTTAATAGTTAGGGTACTGGAATGTATTTTTAAAATTTAACTCCTGAGTTTAGTGTCACTTTAAGGCAATGTGGGTTGTGTACACAAATGTACTAAAAAAAGAAGACATGAAACAGCATAGAAAACAATATTCACTGGAGGTTTTAGCGATGGTGGAGAGTAAAGATTTGAACTGTGTGAACCAGAAAACCACTGGGGAGCTGAAGCAGTATGAAGAGGAACATTACTACCTTAGGGAACAAGCAGGGAAAAACTTTTTTTTGTTTTAAATTGGTGTCAGAGAAATCATAGCAAGCTCTGCACGGGGAACAACTGAGGACTGCAAAAACAAAGAGCTTTAAAAGAGTTTGGGATCTATTATGCGGATGTTTGAAACTCCTGGATGTCTTCTAGTGGACAATATATTTTTCACTTTAAAGGCGTAGTCCAGCTTTAATAATAATAATATAAAAATAATAAAATAATAAATGCACAGACATTAATAAAAGAAAAAAATTGTTTTTCAATTATTTTTTTGCATTTAAGCCTGCAAACCATAGCAACTACAATTAGTGGATAGGGATGTTCAGATACCAGTGCCGATACTTGCCATTTTCACTACCAGGGTTGCAGCTGGGACCTAGCTCTGGCGCTCCTCCACTGTCCTGAAATCATTAGTCCGTATTGTTTTAGAAAAACTGTCACTTGACAATAAACAAAAATGTATCTTGTAAGGGATGGGAGGAAGTATAAATGGAGCACAACTGCAGTGGCGTCACCTCACTTGTACTCCATTGAGAACGAGTCCCCCGCTGCAATGGAAGACCTTGGCTGAGGGGTGGAGCCAAGTACAGCCACACTGAATAAAATACATTTGACAGAAGTGTGCATGGAGAAGAACCCTGTGATTTAGGTAAGTGGGGGTGGTGTGGATGCGCTAGGGGATGTGTCCATGTTTCATCTTTTGCCATGAATATGGGTGTAACATGAAACATGGTCTAAAAAGTGGGGTTATTTTTTAAGTTCATGCATGCATACTAAGTAATGTAAACCTGTAGCTTTTTCACACCAGCGGGCATGCATTATGGTCCATGTAATGAGCACACGCGGGTGTGCGTTCTTAAAACTCATCGCAGTGCTTACTTAATTTTTTTTTATTTTTTACTTTATTGAAATGTCACAAAATGACACTACATTTAACCTTATGCAATGGACTGTGTATAAGATTTAGACAGGCTGCATTTTTATGCAACACACACCATAGAACATGTATGGTGTAAACAGGGCACGTAGAGGGAAATAGTTTTTTCTGTGTTCTTGCTTCTTGCAATGTTGATCACCCCAGGTTAACGCACCTGGTATGAATGAGCCTTTACAGGTACTGATTGATTACCTCTTCCAGAGATCACAGTACTCCCCCCAACAATGCTTTCATCTGCTTTTCTCTCCAGTAGAATGGCACCATCAGGGTAAACCGGGTAGACCGAAGAAATTCTCTGCTCTGTTCTTCTGGAACGCAAGACTTGTGTAAACTCCATTTAAGACCATCCGCAGGGTTGATGAAGACATCCTTTTTGTCAGGGGACAGAGTTTGGGCTTGGCTACCGCACTGCATGCTGAAAGAAGGGTATATACTTCTCCATACCCAGGAGCAAAACAGGTATTCGTTCAAGCAAAGAAACGGGAAAGCTTGTTGAAGGAACAAATCGATGGGTTTGTGGGTGGGCTATTAATAGATCTGTTATTCAGGAAATTTGAGGAAAGGAGTGTGTTCAAAACAGCTAATGGGAGTGGATTATGTAGCTACTGCTTCGTTTCCAACATTGGGGAATGGAAAGCTTCACTTTAGAAAGACCATCAATGCTCACCTCAAAATTCCTTACTTTTTGACCTGTGAGGCTGTAATGGTAACAAATCTACACTAAATTTCCCACACTTTTCTAAGTATACTTCTTAAACTAACCTTCAAATACATGATTACATTAGCCCTTATAATATCCCCTATGGCAAAAAGGGTAACATTTTATCAGTCCGGCACAGCAAAAGTTAAAACAGAAGATCCCATTTGCCGCAGTCATACAAAAATCCTAATTTACACAGCAGTGACTCTTCAATAAAAGGTAATTAAGAGAGATTGTGCTTTTAAATCCTCAAGAGAAAAACTTGTTACACTACAGTGCTTTATGCAGATTTGTAAAGGTAGGAAAGGAATCTGGAATAACAGCAGTATGTGTGTTAAAAGAGGCCCAGGAGAAAGACAAACACTCTGCAGCATTATTGTTACACGAGATGCAGGAAGATGCAGGTACCAGAACGAGGCATACCAAGTTTTTTCACTGGTGTGCTTGGCATAATCATCTACTGAATATACCAATGGAGAAGCCTCTCCTCTTTGTTTATCATTCAGTTTGTGTTAAAGATTTTTTTCTTACACAAAGACAATCAAAACAATCCAATCCAATAGAGAACCATATGATGAAACCATGCATCTTACAAAGTTCTGTTAAAGGCTTAAGATCTGAGGACGATGGAGTTTCAAAAGCGTTGATCATAGAAAGTAAACCAATAACCATGACCACAGAGTTATGGGTTAATTTCACTCGTGTGCACAGCAAAGAGGCGGATTGGAGGAAGGGAGAAGGTAGGTGAAAGAGGGGGGGGGTGAGAATTTAGGATTGGGTAGGGTACGGGGGAAGGTATTCGAGATAGGAGAGTGCTTACAAAGGCATCAAAGTTCCATTAACAAATATATTATCCAGATAGATGCGGGTTTATTGGACATGGGTGCAGCCGAAGGTAACACTTAACGGTAGCGGTTATACCTTAGAATGTTACAGATTCTAGATTTGGGGATACTGTTAATATACAATCTGCATATAGATTGGTGATTCCTTACACTTGAGCAAAGGTTGCCATGTTGCTTCAAATTTAATGGAGCGATCATATAATGATCGAGTCAATTCTTCCATTAATCTGATATGGTCCAGGTGGAGAAACCATTCTTTGATTGAGGGAAGTACTGGAGAATTACAGTGTTTTGGAATGAGGGATTTCGCTGCGTTAAGCATATGCAGAATCAGAGATTGATGATAGCGATGTATCGGTTTTGTGGAGCAGTGCATCAGGCAAACCAGTGTGTCAAGTTGGATAGGTATATTCATAATACATGAGATGAAATTAACAACTTGAGACCAGAAAGACTCTAATTTAGGGCATGTCCACCGTATATGGGAATTGGTTGCTTTGGCACCACATTGCCTCCAGCACGTGTGCGGTCTAGAGGGGTGTATAGAGTGAAGGTGTACTCCTTATGTATGTTAGTGTTTTTCATATAAATATATAGAAACAGGTTCCAGCTGATGGTTTCTCCAATGCAGAGCACATAGCTGACTTGTAGTATGACTTAGGACCGTGGCTCCCAATATTACAACAACCAACCCTTTAAAAGGTTCACCATGTAACCCCTGATATATGTCCCCTACAGTGTAAACTTTTGTTGACAGTGACTCCCAAATGTGTGCAAAGGCTTGCAAATAACCCCTCACATATAAAGGACAATTGTATTTTTGGTGCAAGCTGTGAATTAAGGCATGGCCCTACCTCCCTGAGTGCAGCCCAACTAGCGGGAGGGTGAAGATTTGCTTTAAATCTCTGATTTTCGTTATGTGGGTTTAAGAGGAGGCAGTGGGGCTTAGTTAGGAAAACTGGCAGCAGCTATTTTCCACGGTAGAAGATATGCATCTGTCCAACCCACCCTCCTGAGATTAGCTGGCACTGCCTCAGTTAGTTGCCACAAGTGTGACGTTGGGAGGAGAGCTACACAATTAGCATTTTCAAAGGTTTTGCTTTTGATATTTTACTTTTTTCCTTGCATTTAGGTTTGGTTTGGGCACTTTGGGCCTAGGCAGGCTCCTAACAATGCCAGCTGTGCACAACAATAAAGACTTGGAAAGATGAAAGAGGAGTTTATAAGGAGTGGTTTGGAAAGTCATGGGGGGGCAATATCCCCTTCATGGCCATTGGTCGTTATGGGCGAACCCACTAGGCCAAAAAAATATAAGGGGCCAGTAGCAAATACTCTGTTATTGAGTCTACAGCTTAAAAGACATTCTCGAGGGCCTGGTAAGTATTTGTCAAGTTCCCTGTTTTTTGCGCTTATTCTTATTGCAGATATTATTATAACATGGTAATTATATATTGAAATGTCATCTATTTATGCGATTTATCTGTTCTGTTGTTTCAAAAACCATCTACATGCTGTGACCTTTTCTTATTCAGTTTAAAAAAAAAGAAAATATATTTTTTAAATAGTTTGCAGCATTCAGTATTTCATATTTAGTGTAGTGTGGGATGTCTTTTGACCTACCCCAGGTCATGTATTTCCACATTTGACATGGGGCAATGGGAGTGTTGGGGTTTTGTACTACAAGAGGACTTGTACTTTAAATGAGCCTTTAATGAGGATCTATACATTTTAAACAAATGCAAATCAGACAGTAGGCTTTCCCTTAAAATATAAATGAAGTTCTCAAAATCTCCGAGCAATAATGTCACTGCACTATAACAGCGAGAGAACAGGGAAATAATAAATAACAGGCAGAGAAAAGTAGGTCTTGGCAGATGAACAAGTCAGATGAGGTTTAAAGATGACATTTTGATGAGAGGCAGTTGATATGCATACACAGTGCTGTAATATCATTACCTAATTAATATCAAATTATGCTTCTAAACTCTCTAACATTTTCTTCCAGCGTTTCAAACATCATGAGTGATGGGAGCAAGCTACAAATGAGTTTCCACTACACATTAATAATGTAAAGACAAAGGAGAGCAATGTAATATAAGTTTTTACTTTGTGATAGAGATTGCAAAGGCATGCACAGAGTAACAGGCAAAGGCTTAAAAGTTATTTGGTCCTGACTTCATTCCAAGTGTTGTCATAGGGCACCGATAAACCTCAAAATTATTAGCACTATAGGTTTCTATCAATGTTCTTTATTGAAAAAAAAAAAGCATGTGTAAATATAAAACTTTCCTAAATGGCTAAAGGTATATTGATACCTTCTCCAAATGACCGAGGTTGGGTGTTTCCAGTGCAGGTTAATGTTAATGCTACAGTATGCAAAGATATTTTGGCCAATTGTGCTCTACCTACCTTGTGGCAACACTGTGGGGAAAGCTAAAGGCCCAAGTAGAAATGCTGCCTGTAGCTTGCCAATTCTTTCAACCAAAGAATCTGGGGCTTTTCTTAGTATACACACTGGCAGGAAATGTTCAGCATTCATAAGCAGGACTGAGGATGAGAGACTTTGATTTCATAAAGCCAACCATTATTTAGGTTCATATATCAGGTTATCAAATCAGAAAAAGATGAATTTTGTTTGGTTGTTTGACTTTGCATAACATCTCTGCTCTTTGTTAATTAATATGGACCAGTACTAACTCTGCAGGTCCTTCAATAATTTAAGTGTGGCAGGAAAAAGAAGGCACGTTTAGTTGCCTTCCAGAATGCAATGGAATCTCCAAAATATTAGATACTCAATTGTGCAAGTACCAAATTTAGTTCATGATGTTGAGCTCTATGTCTCCCTCTCCAGCACCTCACTATTGGTCCATAAACGTGATAGATGAACCCTCTGACCAACAGGAGGTGGTGAAGTTGATATTCATAGAGTTGAAAAATATATACAGCTATTTTTTTAGAATGAGTTTGTTAAAATTGTTAAAACCCCTGTCAATTTTTTTTCTGCACCCTATTGTGGACATTTGCCTTCAATTCCTGTCCGTTGGACATGGCAAGAAGTGAGGGAAATTCTCTCTTAGTTGTCACATACACAAGTGTCTCCATTGGAAGATATCCCCAATATTCTCCATCTCTTGCTCTGGTGGTAAACTTTTCAGTTTTCCCCCATTTTCTCACCTACTGACAATAGTCATTGGGAGAAATAGGGAGAGTAATTCTACTTAAACACAAGGCCGCCACCCCTCACCACCCTATATATATAAGAAAAAAAAGTTTTTGCTCTTTAGTTACACTTTCTGTGCCTTGTTTTTAACGGCTATCGGTGTGCTATGGATTGCAGCTCAATATACAAACAAGCACCTCTAGGCCCTGACATTGTACTTCTGCTCTCAGGCTATAATCTTACTACAGGTACACTTTAAATAAGCTAGTGTTTCTTCTAGGTGTTTTTCAGCCATCCACCATGTTAATGCCTTCCCTTCTCTGCATTTCCCATGCTGTTTTCTTCACAACCAGAATTGATGACTGATGAATGCAGAGTACAGCACACACACTGCAGGCGCAGCCTGCTGCCAAGCTTAAAAGGAGCACTTAGATTTCTGCCCATCCACCAAAACCATAAAGCCTCTGAATTGGGAGCTGTTACCTGTCAGATAAATACAGTTAATAAAACAAATGACCGAGCTGCAAGGGCTGCAGAACGGCTGTGGATATCCATTTAATTCTCCACGGCTCCAGTAAATCAGAGAATTTAATTTAAACAACACCTAGGAACTCTCAGGATCTGCTGGGTTTAATTATCATGCAGGGCTCCAGTAATAGCATCAATTTTTTTTATTCATTGCTTGGTGTTCGGGGGAAGCTGGTGGCACAGAAAGGAAGATTCATGCTGTGTATATTAAAGCTGGCTCCCGAGTATGTGTTAGGTGACGGCGTGGCCATGACTTACCAAGGGGAGGTCCGTGAGTCATTAGGATGTCGATGCCCTCTGGGATAAGGTTCCACTTGTCAAGTAAAGATTGGCCTCTGGGAAGATTAAATCCCCATCCGTTAAACCATGGTGTCCTAGAGGAAAGAAAAGCGTTTTATCAGCATTGTGCCATTCTACTATCATTTGTCATCTTACCGCGACGTTGCCATAGACAGCAATGCAGAATAGTTTTGTTCTAATCAGAGGTTGTAAATATAACACTTTTAGGGTTTTTTCTAAGGGTTAGCTGTATGGACTGGGATGTGTGTTATACTCATTATTAAACATTTGTTTACACCAATCACTGGTCTCAAATCCTGCTAGCAATTCCACTGACAACAATGCATTATAATATTCATAGACAGAAGGGGGAGGCTGCAAAACAGACGCGGTGGGCTATGGATAGACGTGATTTGCAGAGACGGTGAGCTGCACTAGGATTATATGCAGCCTGTTCACTCTGTTTATAGCACTGTTCATTTTACCTAAAACAATCTTAATTATATTTACACATTTTACTTGCTTGCCGTGCCTTATTTCCATAGCCATATTTCCCCCATACAGAATTTTAGGTTCTCCCTTTGTTTTGTAAATCCCACTGTGCAATTAGCAATCTTGCTGAATAATAATAATAATATAAGAAAAAAAAAATCACAAACTAAGACAACTGGAAAGCACAAATGTAGAGAATTAAGGTGCCCATACACTGGCCGAATTTCAGCCGGTTTTTAATGTACCGGTGGAAATTCGGCCAGTGTATGGGGCTGTCGGCTCCCTTTCAGCCAGCATTCCTCGATCAGCTGATTGAAGAAGTCGGCGGGAAAATCTTTGTACGATCAGAGCCGGCAGCCAATGAGCTGCCCGCTCGGATCGGGTATTCTGACAGGTGCCACCGGCACCTGTCAGAATACAATGCGGTTTGTGTTGATGGGAGGAATTGCGTCAATTTCTTCCTTTCAGCCTGCGGGTTGAACTAAAGAAATTGACAGGTGTATGGCCAGGCTTAGTGTGTCCGACCATAAACATAATTATTCAGGTTTATACTGCCTTGCCAAACAACAGGTTCAGTTTATTAAAGGAGAACTATGAGGTGAGTCCTTTTCACTCACCTCATAGTTCTAGCCGACCTTTGACAATGAGACTGTCACAGGTCGGCTCAGTAGATCGGGAGGGGAGCGAACACATGCCGGTGTTCGCTCACTTCTCGATCCTGTCACGGCTCTCTGCCGTGACAGGGGAGGGGATGGATTCCCCCCTCCCTGCTCCGCCAGTGCTGACTGGCGGAACGGACAGGGAAGGGGGCGGGTACAGCTGCCTCTGCCTCTAGATAGGCAGAACCAGCTGTCACTCACGCAGCTGGGCGGATCTCAACATTGATGTCTCAGTATATCAGTATACATCTCAGTATACCGCTAGCTGTAGCTCGCGGTATACTGAGCTTAGGGTGACGGGAGGACGCTAGTTTGTGTCCTCCCGTTACCCTAAGGAGAACTATGGGGAAAAGCCCTGACCCCATAGTTCTCCTTTAATAGTGGGGTAGGTATAAAAAACATTTCTTTATGCACCAGTGCCCAATTATGCATCCAGTTTATTGCATAGAAAAAAATATATAGGTTTGTCCGACTTGTATGCAGGTGTTAAGGCTTCAAAGGCCCATCAGTGCAATATATGGACATCATTGCCTCTAAG
The DNA here is from genome assembly GCF_000935625.1 of Nanorana parkeri. Taxonomy (NCBI): domain Eukaryota; kingdom Metazoa; phylum Chordata; class Amphibia; order Anura; family Dicroglossidae; genus Nanorana; species Nanorana parkeri. The sequence continues at coordinate 651,609 of NW_017306298.1, forward strand.
GTGAAGGACTTGTATTGAAATCTGAATTGGAAAATTACATATTACATACAATATATATATATCTATATCTATCTATCTATCTATCTATCTTTTTACTTGCTTAAAAGTCTTATGTATCCCTACTATATAGAGTTAAGGAGAGGGCTATAGGAAGTTACGTTTATGATTTGAACACTTTTTTTTTTTTAACAAAGGGTTAAAGTCTTACAAGCATTGTATGTTAAAGAGAGAAAGGTCAGTCTGTCCCTCAGTTTGAACCCCCTACTTGCACTTTTACACTGCTCAGAGTAGCCTGGAATCTGCACAAAGGCCTTCAGCAAAAGGCAGCTAAAAAGGTAAGAAATATGTATTTATTCAATATTTTCTGGTATGCTGTGTAAATGGGACCCTGTAACAAACATAGAGGGGTTTCCTCAAATTTGACTGGAAATACATTTCAAGAAAATACAGATAGACAGAGTGGGCTGTGCAAAATACAGTTTACTCTTAGGCTAGGATTTGTCACGGCTGCTTAACTGTGGTGCTATTTGTAATTTGACAAGGGTGGAAGAATGTGAGGGGACAATTCCTCTTCTCATCCTTAACATGCATAAACTAGGAAAGTTTTCAGTCCTCTATGCTGACTTACAGAAGCACATAACATAACTTTAGTAGGAACAAACCAACTGTAACACAAAAATTATGGTATTACCTGGGACAGTTCTAGGACCCTTTTCTTAATATGTAATCCACAACAGCAGATAAAACAATAATATTAAAGTACAATTAAAGTCTCTTATTTTTCGGCATATATGCCCCATGATTACAAAAACATAAATTTAGGCAAATACCTAATTACTTACCTGTTCCAGCGCCGCTTGCTCCCAGGTGAAGCACTCCTGCCTCCCGAACGGCTGTGAAGAAGTGTGCAGGCGCATGCACAGTAGAGGGGAGGGGAAAAAACAGACACTGAAACTCAATAGACGCAGTCAGGCAGCAGAAAGCGTCCATATCGGACAGACACTACGGTGGATCAGAGACTGACACCAGCGCTGAAGGGACTGTCGGAAACGAGTGAAAGGAAGAAGATGATAGCAGCAAGAGGTATCAAATAAGGTACGTGCTTACAGCAGCATTGGGGGTTACCTTAAATGTCACTTTAATTTACAATTTGTTTTTCACTTTTGGGTAAAGTGGGGCATTCACAAAAATGTTTCAGCCTGCAAGAATGTTACATTATTTTCTCCTACCTACCACCGACCACCTAACACTCACCTCATAGTTCTAGCCGACCTTTGACAATGAGACTGTCACAGGTCGGCTCAGTAGATCGGGAGGGGAGCGAACACATGCCGGTGTTCGCTCACTTCTCGATCCTGTCACGGCTCTCTGCCGTGACAGGGGAGGGGATGGATTCCCCCCTCCCTGCTCCGCCAGTGCTGACTGGCGGAACGGACAGGGAAGGGGGCGGGTACAGCTGCCTCTGCCTCTAGATAGGCAGAACCAGCTGTCACTCACGCAGCTGGGCGGATCTCAACATTGATGTCTCAGTATATCAGTATACATCTCAGTATACCGCTAGCTGTAGCTCGCGGTATACTGAGCTTAGGGTGACGGGAGGACGCTAGTTTGTGTCCTCCCGTTACCCTAAGGAGAACTATGGGGAAAAGCCCTGACCCCATAGTTCTCCTTTAATAGTGGGGTAGGTATAAAAAACATTTCTTTATGCACCAGTGCCCAATTATGCATCCAGTTTATTGCATAGAAAAAAATATATAGGTTTGTCCGACTTGTATGCAGGTGTTAAGGCTTCAAAGGCCCATCAGTGCAATATATGGACATCATTGCCTCTAAGGTGAAGGACTTGTATTGAAATCTGAATTGGAAAATTACATATTACATACAATATATATATCTATATCTATCTATCTATCTATCTATCTTTTTACTTGCTTAAAAGTCTTATGTATCCCTACTATATAGAGTTAAGGAGAGGGCTATAGGAAGTTACGTTTATGATTTGAACACTTTTTTTTTTTTAACAAAGGGTTAAAGTCTTACAAGCATTGTATGTTAAAGAGAGAAAGGTCAGTCTGTCCCTCAGTTTGAACCCCCTACTTGCACTTTTACACTGCTCAGAGTAGCCTGGAATCTGCACAAAGGCCTTCAGCAAAAGGCAGCTAAAAAGGTAAGAAATATGTATTTATTCAATATTTTCTGGTATGCTGTGTAAATGGGACCCTGTAACAAACATAGAGGGGTTTCCTCAAATTTGACTGGAAATACATTTCAAGAAAATACAGATAGACAGAGTGGGCTGTGCAAAATACAGTTTACTCTTAGGCTAGGATTTGTCACGGCTGCTTAACTGTGGTGCTATTTGTAATTTGACAAGGGTGGAAGAATGTGAGGGGACAATTCCTCTTCTCATCCTTAACATGCATAAACTAGGAAAGTTTTCAGTCCTCTATGCTGACTTACAGAAGCACATAACATAACTTTAGTAGGAACAAACCAACTGTAACACAAAAATTATGGTATTACCTGGGACAGTTCTAGGACCCTTTTCTTAATATGTAATCCACAACAGCAGATAAAACAATAATATTAAAGTACAATTAAAGTCTCTTATTTTTCGGCATATATGCCCCATGATTACAAAAACATAAATTTAGGCAAATACCTAATTACTTACCTGTTCCAGCGCCGCTTGCTCCCAGGTGAAGCACTCCTGCCTCCCGAACGGCTGTGAAGAAGTGTGCAGGCGCATGCACAGTAGAGGGGAGGGGAAAAAACAGACACTGAAACTCAATAGACGCAGTCAGGCAGCAGAAAGCGTCCATATCGGACAGACACTACGGTGGATCAGAGACTGACACCAGCGCTGAAGGGACTGTCGGAAACGAGTGAAAGGAAGAAGATGATAGCAGCAAGAGGTATCAAATAAGGTACGTGCTTACAGCAGCATTGGGGGTTACCTTAAATGTCACTTTAATTTACAATTTGTTTTTCACTTTTGGGTAAAGTGGGGCATTCACAAAAATGTTTCAGCCTGCAAGAATGTTACATTATTTTCTCCTACCTACCACCGACCACCTATGTAAGAGGACACTTCTCCACCGACCGCCAATGTAAGGAGACACTTCTCCACCGACCGCCAATGTAAGGAGACACTTCTCCACCGACCGCCAATGTAAGGAGACACTTCTCCACCGACCGCCAATGTAAGGAGACACTTCTTTACTGACCACAAATGTAAGGGGACACTTCTCCACCGACCGCCACTGTAAGGAGACACTTCTCCACTGGCCACCAATGTAAGTTGACACTTCACTATCCGCCAATGTAAGTTGACACATCACTGTCCACCAATGTAAGGGAACAATTTACCACTGGCAAGGAAATAAATGGACTTTGCATTGTCATACATATTAGGTGCCATTAGAATAATAGTAGCTGTGGGTTATTATTCCGACTCCTCTACAAGTCATAGCTGTTCAGGTCAGCAACAAAAAAAAAGGCAGATCTTTTAAACAAAAAGAACATTTCTGCAAATGTCAGCCATAATGTCCCAAAAGTGGTAGTGAGGGGCAACATGGACAAACCGTGGCTCATGCTAACTTCCAATGATCATAAAACATGATAGGTATAACCAACAATTTATTTGGGAAGCATTTGGGAAGTTAGCTCATTTGCATATTGCTATTAGCCGCCCTCCCAGCACAAGAAGCCTTATATTTAAGATGTGAACGGCTCTTCGATTACAGACCCTAGAGGATTGGTATGTATTTAAATCAAGCCATTCACATATCATAAAGTTGTCACAATAATCCACACACCAAAACCCTCCAGCACCTGAGACAGCTCAATCTCCACACGGAATGATCATTACAAGCAGAAGACCGGCTGCCATTTCCCTGTCATTCTCAATACTGTAAGAGGCCAGACACCTGACCGCTTTCTCTCCTCAGCATTTAATGTCTCTTCACAGAGGCGAGACATCCGCGTTCCCCCGGCTTCCCACCGGGATCTGCCTGACAAATCATGTCAGATGGCCTTGTCTCCAGCAGCAATATTTCTCATTTCTTGTTCAAAAGGTGCCCAGCAAAGGTCATTCCTGTGATGGCTGGTAATCCCCGACACAGGATCATTTAAAATGTTAAAGATCTCCAGTTTAATTAGAATGCCGGATATTATTGTGATATGAGGACCTACTGGTGTCACTAAATAAAAAAATAGACATGGTTTTTACATATTTTTCTTGAGATTAAACAGCAGGATATGTGGAAATGTGTGTATTATGTGCCTCTAGGATCAATATGTGACAGAAGGACAATAAATGATGGCACCATAATAAGCATTTCCCATTTCACAAGAAAAAGTGTTCTGCTCCAGGCTATGTTACCACTGCAGGGATTTTACTTCGCCTGTCCCCACAGAGCAGCAAGCACAATGTAATTTGGAATTTTAGTAATTGCAAACCTATGTAAATGTCAGCATCATGCAAATTTCTGACTGTGTAAACCTGGTCTGATCTCATCATTAAACATAATTCCAAGTTGAGAAGCCAAACTCTAGGTTAGGAAGCCCCCCTCTTTAGTAAACACAAAAATGTAAGCATGTATACCAGTATCTAGGTGTCCTCTAACCAAACATGTGACATGAGGGATCCTCATCCCATTTCTCCTATTCTCTGGCAGTGGGTGGTCCTCAACCCTTTAGAGAATGGTGCTCACATGAAAGTGAATTCTATTCTCAACAGCATTCTCCTGTAAGTCAAGGCTGCATGATGTTACACCCCCATGGTTTTGCCTATGACAACCTGGGCTCACAGACATGGGTTAAATGATACTGGGCATCATTCAATCCGCAAGAGAACTGGTGGCTAACAGAAGGGACACGGTTTGTCTATATGCCCCCCCCCTTCCCCCCAACAAAGGAGGAGAGACGAGTACATTTTCAATTATAAAAAAAACCCAGTGGAATTAGACATTAAAATTACACTAACAAGCCACACAAGCAATGTTTTTTTTTTTTCCTGTGGGCATCTCAAAGGCCACACTTAAAGTGACACTAAACTCAGGATTTCAATCTTAAAAATGCATTCAAGTATCTGAACTATTAACAAAAATGTATCTTATTTGTGCATCACTAAGCTGTAGATCGTCAAATAATCTCTGAATTAGTGCTGGCACTGTCCTTCCTTCTGGAGGGTGGCTATTTTTGTTCCCATGGTCCCTGTGTGTGTTGTAAAGTAGCTACCACTCTAAGCTTGCTCGTGTGATAGACAATCATTTCAATAAAATTAATAAACTTAATGTGAGATTGTAGTCCATCCCAAGAGCGAGCTTGGAGCGGTGGCTACTTTACAACACAAACAGGGACCATGGGGAACAAAAGTAGCCATCCTCCAGAAGGAAAGACAGTGTCAGCACCAATGCAGAGATGATTTGAGGATCTACAGTGATCTGCCAAATGATACACACATAAGATACATTTTTGTTAATAGTTAGGGTACTTGAATGTATTTTTAAGATTTAACTCCTGAGTTTAGTGCCACTTCAAGGCCCTCTATATTTAGTAAGCTAAACACCACTGATATAGATTGCTCTTTTATGAAGATGTGCAGTATGTTTGACCTATAATTCCCCTTTAGGTAAAGGTGGTACCTAAGACTCAGCCATTAAGGAATCTTTTTACTATACAATAGACCTGCTGCCATCCCAGCTAATCACACAGGATGATTGGTTTCAAATGAGTGAAAAAGTACACGTAGAGAAGCAGCTTGTCTCCTGCTTGATATCTATTGAAAGAAGAGGCAGTAAACATTTATTGCAGGCTGTAAAATTCATTATCACCTTTTCTAAAGAGCCATTTCTATTCAGGACCTCTCCTGTAGACCGAACAGAGAGCTGTTATAAAACAATGTAGAGCAGAGAAATCTTCTGTGCCATCTCAAGCGACAGAGGCCAACCGAGCAGAATGCCGCTAACTCTATAATGACACGTGTCACTCCTCCATGTTTCTAGAGAGGAAAACCAGCTACACGCCAACACATTTAGCTGCACATTCAAAGCTGGAAGGCGCTTACAAACCATTACCTCCAGCAACAATCAGTATAATCCTGTAAGCCATCGTCATCGTAAAAATGTATTCAAGCACCTAACTATCAACAAAAATGTATCTTATTTGTGCATCACTCGGCTGTAGATCCCCAAATCATCTCTGAATTGGTGCCGACACTGTCCTTCCTTCTGGAGGGTAACTACTTTTGTTCCTCATGGTCCCTGTGTATTGTAAAGTAACCACTGCTCCAAGCTCACTTCCGTGATGGACTACAATCTCAATACAAATTAGTTGACTAAGGGTCAGAGTGTAGTCCATCACGGAAGTGAGCTTGGCATGTTGGCTACTTTACAACACACACAGGAACCATGGGGAATGACAGTAGCCCACTCCAGAAGTAAATTTTAGATTTAATTGATTTAGTATGCATATACTTTAAAAACCACCTTAATTTAGTCTCCTCATTTGGCCCAATGCAATTCCCCAAAATGTCAGCAAAGCTAAAACTTAAAATTTTGCTTATCCTTATCCCTAGCCCAATTGACACTGCACGGTGGTAGAAGTAGAATCCGGTGTGTTTGTCTGTTAGTGTATATCGTGTCTACAAAAATTTTGTCTGCTGCATCAAAACCAATTCAATTGCTGTACCATTAAAAAACTGAACAGAGGCAAACATAAGTGGACATCTGACAACCCAATCTGTCATGCGGGTACAGAAGGAGACACTTATAGAAATCAAGGTTATAACACGCTGGCAAATGCATTAGGTCTTCCCATCTATGCCACACATATCAAACTGCTCTCCGGTATGTGTTTCAGCCATCCTGCCCATTATCAAACATTCAGCTTAGTGGTTGTGTTTTTGACCGTGTGGTGGAAGTTGTGGACAGATACTCCCCTATGCCAGTGTATAACATGGGAAACAACTGTGATTGGATGCAATTCCCAAACTGCTATTTTCATTAAGAATTGTCACCCTGGTAGTGTCAATGAGTACACAATGGAAACATTAATAAAGATCAAAGATCAGCACAATCTTCCATATTAATTGACTTTTATTACACATATTGAAGTGTAATAAATAGCTAATTTTTATACAACTATTCCACATGTTGTCACCAGTGAGCTGATAGGACCAAGCCAGAGCACAACGCCACAACAGAGAATGAATGTACCAAGTATAGTACTAACAAGCATGTACTAACAAGCATGATAAACATGAAATCTGAGACCTTCCATTGTTATTGCATGCCAATAGACACCTCAAGCTGCCATAATAAGTATAATGTATAGCACATTATTTTGCTTTTGGAAGCTCATTCGATTCTCTAAAGATTAGTGAATAACATTTCCATTTGGGTAAAATCATACATGTTGTAATGTGCATGTGTTAGGGACAAAAGAAACCTGTTTAATATGTCTGGGACTCCAATCAAATAGCAGGTTTGGACAAGGTTTTTGAGTGGTTTCGAATTAAATTAGTTGATCGATGATCAATTTCGAACGAATGTTCCTACTAAATTCTAACATTGTATAGCCAGCTTAAGACAGGACCTAAAGGGCAAAGCACCCCCATGGAATCTCAGAAGGCAACCAAAACATAACAGAAACCCTTATCTGCTCTATAAAAAATGTTTTCTATCACTAACGTTGCCTGTTTATGACATTACCCCTTGCCTCCCATGCAGCAGAAAGTGAGTGGAAGTCTCCCCAACAAAAACAGAGGTACAAAATCTAACAGATGTTTTAACACGTGCCCACTCTTTTGAAACCAAAATGGGGAAAAAAATCAATACAGTTCCACTTGAAAGGCTGTAAAAGATACAACATACTTTGCATGGGCAATGGGCAGGACCACGTTACTTTTGGTCCCCACTACTGCCTATTATGTAGGTTCCATAACACTTGGGCTGAAGACGCTTCCTTCGACCCGTATGATGGTGCTGGGTGCCTGAGCTGCCAATCATCATACACCAGCCCTGTCAAATGGGCGAAATGGAGTCAAATGCTCCCCGTACTCAAAAGTGTTAGTTAGGTCATTTTGCTTCCCTGGGTGAACATAGAGGTGGGAGAGAAAAATGAGATAGTATAAGTATACACAGCAGGAACTGCTCGTTTGGGTAAGGTCCTCCTCACCTACTGTTTCTGTATGTCAATGATGCTTGTCAGTGTTTCATACTTGTCTTTTCTAAATGATTGTACAGCGATGCAGAATATGTTGGCGCTATATAAATAATTGTATTTAAAGTGAACTTGTTGTTTTGTCTTAAAGAAAAGATTCACGTTGCAGCCCAACTCCATCTCAATTTTCCCATAGCATATTTTTTTTTAAATGTCTGTATACATACCTTTTTGGCAGGGATCTTCAGTCCTGTCATGTGACATCAAAAGTCTTCTAGTGGGCAGTCCTGAATGCTGCAGAGAAATGACCTGCCGCTGTTCTCTATAGCATTCTCCTATGAACCCAGGCGGCCTGATTATTTACTCCAGGGGGGCAGGTTCTTGACGCTCACAAAACGTGAGTTGAATGATGATGGCCGTCATTTATCCTGGAAGAGGACCAGTTCTGGATTACAGCATTGCATTTCTGCAGTGGCAGTGCCAGAGATAAGGCGTGCATGGCGGAAAAAAAAAAGATAGAATGGTCAAAATTCATCCAAGATTTGGTGACTCATCTGAAAATTCTCTGCTGAACAATGACTGCAGCTAATGATCTGCAGTCACTGATTGGGTATTCTGACAGTGGCACACCCACAGCTATCAGGATACAGTAGACTGGTGGGGGTGGGATTCCCCTATTCGCCGGCCTGAATGGGAAAAAACTCAAAAGCATGGCCAGCCTAAGTGACTGAATGTGCAATAATATTATATTAGCCTTTGTTTTTATAAACATCAGTAATAAAATCATCTATAAGATGATTTCAATCACTCAAGTGCTAAATTTGTAAGTGACCTATTTTCTTTTTCCTACTGCATAGCCAAAATAAAATTTCAGACATTTCTTCTCATATGCTGCCTCAAAATATCTCAAATTGTTGCCTCTAAAAAACTGGCAATGTTTTTTTTATGAACTTTAGCTACATTACATCTAAAAAAATGCACATAACAGGCCATGGAGACACTGGTGTCAGGTTAGTTTAGTTCCGAGTACTATAAAGACTTCCATTTTGTTGAAGCCCATGAGAAAGATCTTTTTTTTTTTGGATGAACTCACAATAAAAGCCTGACGGATTCTAATCATCCACGGCTATCTCCTTTTTCTGCTCAAGCCACCTTTATTATAAAGCCGTAGCGCTTCTGTAATAATGGGAGCACATGGGCTAATCCCTGTGTTGCGTCTCCTCGCTGCAGGGGGGCGATGGCCGAGGAACTTATCGCATTCCTCGGATCCTTACTATCAGATATGAGTCGGGTTTTATTCATAAGATTCAGTGGACAGATTAAAGAATAGCTTCTTGCAACTATTGTATCACACACAATTAATGAAATTATAAAAGAAAAATACAATTCAGTACCGCATGAGATTTTTCGGTCTCCTTACTTTTTCCACAATGAATAGGGAGGCAGCCCAAGTGTTCCAGGCATCGGATTAATGTGATTTGTGTTCACCTGCATTACAATATGCCATCTCTTTCTCACATTGTCTACGACGGATATTCAGCTTTTAGGAATATTAAGGGTCACTGAAAGGAGGATCCATCACTATCTACTATAATATATTTAATAAAATGGAATATAAAGAGGTTTCTATGCTGTGGGCTTGTATGCGCGAGGACCTTCTACCACTGTATCTTACATGTTTTACCATGTAGATATATACAACTGTCCTTCAGAGTTTTTTTAAATATACAGTATATACTCGAGTATAAGCCGCCCCGAATATAAGCCGAGGTACCTAATTTTACCACAAAAAACTGGGAAAAAGTATTGACTCGAATATAAGCCGAGGGTGGGAAATGAGGCAGCTACTGGTAAATGTACAAAATGAAGAAATTTTTTATTTAATCTTTTAGCAGTTGCTAAACACTGAGCTATGGGATACGATGTTGCATTATAATCATAATTAACTCTTTCCTGACCAGGTTATTCATGCCTGGATGCCCAGACTGAATGAAACAAGGTCAGTTTGCGTAGTTTAACTCAACTATAACTCTATAACTAATTTGCCAACATGACCATTTTTAACTGATTTTCAGACCCTATAGGGCTTGTATTATGTACGCTGTTTTCAGAAATTCACTGTCAAGCTGTGAAACAAAAGTGATTTAAATGCAATTTACATCACCTGGCTTATATTTTTTAAACATTTTTAAATGTAATTTTTACAACATGTACAGTTAACCCTCAAAAAGTCGCAGGTCAGAGTTCGTGGCCTCAGTCGTTTGCGTATTTTTCCTTAGAACCTAACTAATTATTGTTTGTGGAAACCGCAAATATCAACCGCATGTAGCTATCTCGAGTGTTTCGCTGAGTGTTCTCGTGTTTTTCGCTTTGTTCTTCTTAAAACCCTAAGATGCCGCCCAAACGCCGGCATCTTAGTTTGTTATGTGTTTCCTTTCATGGAGCAAATCTAAAAAAAAAAAAATGTCAAAACATATTTATTAACTTTGAGGTTTATTTGGTGAAGGCCTTTGTGCAGATTCCAGGCTACTCTGAGTAGTGCGAAAATGAAAGTAGAGGGACAAACTGAGCTTCCTTTCATTAACATACAATGCTTTTAAGTCTTTCATTCTTTGTTAGGACACTGTTAAAATACAGTTTAAGATTGATAATAAAATATTCAAGCTCATTACAGAAAAGGTTAATAAGAGTAAACATAACTTCCTACAGCCCCCTCCATAACATTACATAGAGGGAAACTAGGCAGGATTTTTAAGCAAGTAAAAAAGGACTTAAAAATGTAAGCAGCCATTTTTAAATATTTTTTAAAGTTATGTTATGTGAATAGGAACATGTAACAAATATAAAGTAGGTTATCCTAGTTTGGCTGAAAAATTGGAAATACGCTATATGTACTCATTGTTACCAGTAGTCCAATGCCCAATTTGGACAGGTAATAGAGTAACAAAGACGGTAGACTGTTAACACTTTAGGCACAGGAATAGTCCATTGGAGGGTTGGCCGTTTTCCCTCAATAATCCACATGCACACTTAAAACAAAAATCTTTATTTCCAGGTTCATACAATATATGGATATATTATCACAATTATGACTACCCAGTTTATTCAAAGCTGTTATTCCTAACAGCACAAAAACGAGGGGAACCAAGATCACCTAGAGTCTGACAGACACATAATTAAATAACTTCCAAACAATGCTGGAAACATACATTTCTATAGAGTGCAAGCATTTCAGCCATCGCTTTGTATACCAATCTGCAATTATTTACATATGAAAGACACTCTTCTTAGCTCCGAACCACCTTCAATCTGTTAATAACCATAGACTGAAAACCCCTTTGTCTGGAGGCACGCAAATGTTAAAAGACTTTTCAACTACAATATTTCAATTTACCTATTCATTTATAGGAGATGATAAGTAGGATATGGCAAGAATAGTCTTAAATTACCATCAAGTCTCTCAAAGTCAGTCGGAACTCACTCACTCTAACTTTCTCTCCATGTATATATATATAGATATATATATATATACACACACACACACACAGGTAATCTGCCAGTAGTCCAATATTTTAAATGGAAGCATTGTAAATACAACAGGGCTCATAAGGGGGAAGAGGGACGCTGTACATAGAGCAGGTCAGCTGTGCTGCAATGCGTGTGTACTAACAAGAGATAATCTGATAGGAAGAGAAAGCAGAAGGACATAGAGTTGCACTCATATGTCTGCTGCTTCTCCTTCACTCTCTAATCACAGGCCAGGGAACGGACCTGTAAGTATAACTGAACTTACACAGAGAAAAACAAGTCTCCTGCCACAGACAGGCCTGTGCTCTGAGGCAAAAATACAAATCCTTTGGCAGGAAAATTCCCTACCCTGTGCTAAAAGCCTCTCTGCACATAATGCAAGCAGGTGTCCCTTCCAAGGCATGCAGTGCTGAGATCTTGGTATCAGAACTGATTCCTCTAAGGTTAGCAAAAACACATTGCACTGACTTGGAGGATTGGGTCTTAAAGTGTATGTAAACCCCTTAATATATGTTTATCCATGCCCCTGTTAATATTAAAAGCAGAATATTTAAAATGTTGCTCTAGAAATCATACATTTTAACTCTTTTTGCTATTGTCACTGTTCTGGCCATATATCTATCTCTATTAGGATGACAACTTTCACCCACTGCCTTGCAAAGAAAGTGGCTCCAGCTGTGGAACTACCAGCAGCCATACCAATGCAGAGCATACCTCCCGGTCTCTCTTACACAGGATGGATGAATGAAAGGAAGTGGTCACATTACCGCTGCAAAAGGCTTTAAAAAAACACAAAAACGATTTCTTATACGGTTTAGACATAGTCTGATCCCAATACACATGCATTGTACCCTCTGTGTCTCTGCACCTTTGGTTCAGATCTACTTTTAAGAAGAACTCCTGGCAAAAAACCTCAGCCGGCTGTCTGTTAGGCCGGTCCCTGCCGCCTCGCTTCCCCTCCGCTCCAGCAGTCTAAGGTCCTGTGAGTTATCATCTCCAATACATTATATTGGATGCGAGGACGCCAAAGGACACTCCATTGCTGAAGCTAAGGTGAGAGGCTGCAGGGATCGGCACAATGGTTCAGGTGAGTATTTCTTTTCATCTTTATCCCTAGACGAAAACAAGCACTCTTGCACTGACACTGGGAATCAGAAAACACAACAACAATCTGCCACAGGTAAGAAATTCAGCTCTGTCAGTTCTCTGCTTTCTGTGGAAAATCGCTGTTTTAGAACCAAACTCTCCATTCTCTTCCTCCACAGTTGTCTCTATTTTAACACTGCAGTGCAGGGGTAGAAGACTTGTGCCTGGAGTTCTTCTTTAGAGTTTATCTACAGTATATACAGGCATTACCCAACGTTTTACCCTAAAACCTCCTTCAACCCATCCAGAGCATTTCCCAACATCATTTTTTTCTATTACCTTGTTTCTATAGTGGGAAATAGCTTTTATCACTTCCTGTGACATAATTACTAGGCTTGTAAGCGGGGAGCACAGTTCCTTTTGACATAGGCATGCCCCCAAAACTACATCTCCCAAAAGTCCTATCCATAAACACAGTGTGTGGGCGGGCTCTTGGGAGTCAAGGCAACAGCAGTGTTTGGATGTAGGTGGAGCGGGGCAAAGAGGGAATGGGGATGGGTTCAGTTTTGTAATCCTGCAGGTGTGGCTGGCAATGCTGGTTTGGATTTCCGTGCAGGAAGATAGGGCCACAATGATTTTGCGACAGGACAACAGATAGCTTTCTGTGATTGCAGCATTTGTAAAGGGATAAAACACAGGGACATGCCCATGATTTACAGAGATTTATTAGTTCTTTTTTTGCCATTACATTCACTTCAACTGTGGGGACAACAGTGGTGCCTGACCTACCACAGAAGAAAACAAGTATCAAAACATTAAACTACAGAAACTGTTTCGATAAATATAAAGAATAAAGCTGCCCATGGAACAGAACTCTAAAGAAACACAATAAAAGCATTGCGGAAGAGATATGGCAAGGCTGTGAAGTCTAATAATCAAACATTCCCTTGGACTAGCTATTATATACATCTGATATGATAAATCCTGAAAGCCATGAGACACTCTATACAAAAAGGTTTGTATGACTCTGGCCTCTCGGTTGCTGCAGTGAAGCAAGGACTACGACTAATTGATCAACTGTCAGGAAGAATGAGGAGCAGCATGCTAATAGGGCTCTCTCCGGCTCCAGCCGAGGGATGACAAGAGCCAGGGAACACGGCCTTGTGCCTGCTGTTTTCTTTACAATGCGAGAGGCAGACTATGACATGCCGATTAAAAACAAACAAAGCCAATAGGTGTCGAGGTATGGCTGACACTGGGAATCAGAAAACACAACAACAATCTGCCACAGGTAACAAATTCAGCTCTGTCAGTTATCTCTGCTTTCTGTGGAAAGTCGCTGTTTTAGAACCAAACTCTCCATTCTCTTCCTCCACAGTTGTCTCTATTTTATGCCTAATGTAGAGAGCTATAGAAAAATATATAATTTAGCTGCAAAAAGTTTTTGGTTTGTCCTCAAGCAGGTGAGTCAAACAATGGGACAAACTAGGTGGTATAAATCCCAAGAACCAGGTAGCCAATGCTCCTTAAGGGGCGGTTCACACCACACCAGTGGTCAGTCCCTGGAACGCACTGTATCGCAACCCGGCCAGCTCCCTGTGTTCAGGAGTGTGGCGGTGCATTGAAGTCAATGGCACTGCAGCCACGCCCACCGCCTGCAGTGCAGTCACCCACAACCGAACGTATCGCACAGTAGTACCTGAGTTCTGGTCTAGAACGATCTGCAAAAAGAGTGCTTGCAGATGCATGCGTTCGGGTGCAGGCGATTGCACTGCGGGTGGGGGGGGCCATTGACTTCAATACACCGCCACGCCCCTCTCCCACCCCTGAACGCAGTGAGATGGCTGGCTTGCGTTCCAGAGGCCGAACGCTCTGGAACGCAGACTTTGTGGTATGGACCGGCCTTTAGGGATTATTCTCAGCATGTCCGGATCATGTCCAGACTATAACAGTTTGTTCCTGGATCAAAAAAGCATCCCAAGGTGTCCCTATGGTATTTCTGGGCTCTGTGCACACCAGTGCAGTCCGTTCCGGACAAAAAAATACTGCTCGTCTCATTTTGTCTGGTCTGGAATGCACTGGAACGCATCAAAAATGCAAACGCACTGGACCGCACCTGAAAGCACATTTTAAGGTTAAAAAAAAGCTGCGGAACGCGGCAAAATTGTGCTAAAAACGCAGCAAGAACGAGGAACGCAATGCACCACCTTCCAGATCTGGTCCGGAAAATAGTGTACACCTAGCCTTACACCAGATCTGTTGCATTACATTTTGCAATGGATGCTAATGCATGGGCACCACAAAAATTAATTGGTGTGAATTGGACAAGTTCATACCTCTGTGATCTGCTCTGTGTCAGTTGCAGTGTGTGATTAAGAAAAAGTATAGCATGCCCTAATTATTTTGGCACAATGTAACGGAACCATGGATGTAATTGCAATGCAAAAGTAAAAGAAAAAATTACAGCTGGTGCCTACATTTTGAGGTTGTCACTAGTTGTTGTCAATGGAGTTGGCTCCCAAAAACTCCTGCTGGCGCCTGGATTAAACAGACTGGCTCCTGAATTCCATATTACTTTGCCCATCCCATAATTGCAACTAATAATATTTAAAAGCAGAATTCTTTTTTTTCCCTGCATGCAGTTCTCAGGATATATACTATAATTCCAAAGTCGTTAACACATTCTCATGAATAATCAAGGTCTCTTTTCATCCTCTCCAGACAATGGGTGGTCCTTTCTGAGACATAGACTGGAGGTCACGCAATGGCAAGCGACTTCTTGTCTATGCAGCACTCCTTTGTAAGCCCAAGGGGTGTGTCACTGACAGCTTGGGCAAGCCGGAAGTGGGTTGAATAACCCTGGGTGTCATTTAACCTGGAAGAATGACTGAGGAGGATATGGATGGCAGTGCTGGACTTTTGATTGAAGAATGTAGCCACAAAACATTACCAGCGATATTCAACATTTTGTACATAGGGTTTACCAAATGGACAACAGCTGGAGGTTCAATTGATTGAACCAGAGAACCACATGTGATCCAACAAACACCAGTTTGACATTTCTGCTCTAAATTGTTCCTGCTTACTGTTAAATGCTAAAATGAAGGGAATGGGTGATGAAAAGCACTACAGCATTTACATTACTTTGTTCACTTATTTAAACAAACGCACCTGGCCAAGGCTGCGTAAAGCAAAACAAATGTGAAGTGGCAAACAGAGGACATTTCTCTATATTATCTCTTATAACACGATGGCATGATTTAATCAATTCAATGGTAGAGAGACGTGCCGGTGGTCGATGCAGAGACCTTTATTCAGAGAAACTTGCACTTCTCTTTGGAGCTAAAAGAGTATTTAAACCCAAACACTTAAACCAAATACTACAAACTACAGGGTCACTTCTCAAAAAGGCCCACCTGTAAAATAACTTTTTTTTTCACTAAAGGTCGTACAAATCAGGAGGAACCACAGTGGCCAGTGGGAGGTATTGGGGGAGGGGGATTCTTGGGTGTCGCAGGGAAGCAAGCATTCCACTTAACCAATGGTTGAATGCTTGCAGCGGCTGAGGAGTGGACAAATGGTGAGTTTTCATTGCACGGGCCATTGGAAAAGTAAATATGCACTTCCTTTACTGGTGAGATAATGTAAAAGAGTCACTTTAAACTCTGATGAAAGCAGCCATTCCCTAACTTGATATAGTATAACTGCATTGATTCAGTGAATAGGTTTAGTTTTGCAAAAGAAAAGGGAGGAAAATGGCCACTTCTGTTATTATGTCACCTACGGCAAACCTGTACTGAAAAAATATGTAGGCTTTCATTGCTGACCTCTCCTTCTGGAAATGCTAGCTGCCTGCCTTCATGCTGAACCGATTCATTCCATACTATAATCAATCAAATCAAAAAAGCTTTTTTGATTTGATTGATTATAGACATATATAGGGGAAAGAGGCAGTGATTGGATCAAGTGCTTTTATATCTCTGTTTGGGGGTATGATCAGTTGTGGATTAATTTTGATTAATTCCATACTGTCTGAACCCTTGCCCCCAAAACAAATGAAAGCGATCAGGAACTTTGACACCACTCTGACTTCATTTGCTGCATCCTCTTTTCAGGAAAGTGACTCAGAATGCACTAAATCCAGGTACAGCCAGGAAACTTGCATTTTGACTGGGAGGTTAGAACAGGCTACCTATACATTGAGTGGCCAGATTATTATGACCACCTGGCAAATCAGCTATAATTTCGCACTGAAGTTGCCAGAGGGCCAGGCCATTATAAATAGGGAAGAAGGTTGTTTACCACAACAGTAGAAGTGATTTTTTTCTGAAGATATGGGTAAACAACGCGATTTAACAGCCTTTGAACGTGGGATGATTGTTGGCGCTCGGAGCCATGGAGCGAGTATCAGCAAAACAGCAGAATTCGTTAAATGTTCAAGAGCAGCTGTTGTTAAAGTGTTTAAAGACTGGACTGTCAGCCGAAAATCTGGGTCTGAACGTGCGAATTGTGGCCGTCAGCGACTAGTCAATGTTAGGGCAGAACGGAGAGTGGCAAGACTGGTACAAGACAACAGAAGGGCAACAGTGCATCAAATTACTGCAGATCTTAATCAGGGATCCTCTCAAATGATCTCTGAACGCACTGTTCGCCGTACACTGCATCGTATGGGATATGGAAGCCGAAGGCCTGTTCGAACACCTTTGCTGTCTGCAGTTAACAAGATAAAACGTCTCCAATTCGCACAGGAACACAAGGATTGGACAGTCGAGCATTGGAAAAAAGTCATGTGGTCCGATGAATCACGTTTCCAGTTGCATCATGCAGATGGCAGAGTGAGAATTTGGCGGAAACAGCATGAAAGCATGGACCCCACATGCATGAGTACAACCCTTCAAGCTGGTGGGGGCTGTGTTATGGTTTGGGGCATGTTTTCCTGGCATGATTTGGGCCCTTTAATTCGTGTGGAACAACGTCTGAATAGCACAACATACCAAAGTATCGTTGCTGATCAAGTTCATCCTATCATGTTGATGGCGTATCCCAATGGAGATGGCTTCTTCCAACAAGACAATGCGCCATGCCACGGTGCTCGTATTGTGCAGCAGTGGTTTCAAGAACATGAGGGAGATTTTTACCTTGCTTAGGTGGCCCCCACAATCACCAGATCTCAATCCAATTGAGCATTTGTGGGACGAAGTTGAAAGAGCCATCAGGCAGCTGGTTCCACAACCATCAAATCTCACAGAACCGGACAGTGCTATTCATCAGGCATGGTGTCCGATTCCTCACATCAACTTTCAACATTCCAAGAAGAATCGCTGCAGTATTGAAGGCAAAAGGTGGCCCAACGAAGTACTGATGGGGTGGTCATAATAATCTGGCCACTCAGTGTATATTTCGCCAAATACAAGTTCACGGTAACAAGTTGGCTGCCCAAAATAAAGACTGATCAACTGGTGTAGGCTCTAGGTCTATGGCCAGATGAAACTTCTCAAAATGGCATTGATTTTAAATGCTTTCCCTAGGTGACTGTGTTCAAGACTTTATTTAGCCAGCAACTAAGCTATTCCATCTGGTAAACGTGCCAGGATCACAAGACTGACTAAACAGAAGTACAAATATTTTGGCAGACTGTACTTTTCCCATATATGCTTTTCAATTATGTATTTAGTTGCTTGGTTGGTGTCCAGATTTAAATTGATCCTGTCACTATAAGGTCACTTATAAAAGAAGGTCAATCCTATAAAAGAAGCCTATCTATCTTTTCCAGTGGCCCATGTCATAAAACACTGCCCATCCGCTGCAGATATGCCACAATTTGTGAATATGTGCTCTTCATGCCGACTCATAAGTCACTACAGGACATAAAAACCAACAGTTGGAACCACTGTGAGTGACGTGGCAGGAGTGATTCAATCCACCAAGAAGGTGGCCAGCGAGCAGTGAAGCAGCTATATTTTAGGGCTCATTCACACCACATCATCTCCAGACCAGACCAGATGGTTTCCAGACCCAAAGTGCATCCAAATGTATCCCTATGCTGTTTCTTGCCTCTGTTCACACTAGCGCAGTCCATTCCAGACTAGACCAGATAAATACTACAGGTCTTATTTTGTCTGGTCTGGAATGCACTTGAACTGCAGGCAGGTTCACACCATTTTTCGGACCAGATCTGGTCCGCAAAATGGTGTGAACCTGCCCTTTAGACAGGGACTGCCTGAACTCTAAGTGTAGATGGTCTTTTCCAGGGATGGCCTTCTTTTATAAATAACCCTGTGGCCTTCTTTTATAAATAAACCATTATATCTTATGTAGAAGTCCTTGTATTTGAACAGACTTGAATCAGTGCAGTCCTTTTCCCACAAATCTCTGACAAGTGAACAGAGGGTTTGAATTTTGATCTTGTGACCTCAACCTATACTCCAGGGTCAAGTTTCAGGAAACAACCCCACCTGCATAATTATCTGACAGCATCTCTTGTGCTCCTGAGAATTTCTAAACCCTATTATTATCCACAGGGATAAAGGCAAGAGGCCTCCCTCCACTTCCTACATATTGTAAGGTGTTTATACACTCCAGGACTGCGATAAGGCACATTGTTCAGGGTGGCTGTGCAATAATTTACCAAATATGTCACTGAGCCTATTGTAAAAATGTCTAATTGGTGAACAAGGTTTTGATTTAATGGTGCCACATAAACAGGATGGCTAAACAAACAAACAAAAAAACATAATTCCTATGGCAATGTCCTGGGTAATAGCTCACCCAAGACTATTCTTCCAAAGGGTTATTTGTGGAGGACAAGAAATTATGCACAACTTTTAATTTAGATTGCTTTCAACCCAGTCTTCTAATTTTTTTTGGAAGAGCTGCCAACAGTCCTGTAATTGTTGGTATGGTGTAGGTCCACTGCACTTGGCTATATCCTTGGAGACATTATGGGTACATAGCACAAAAGGTTACTTTGATATATTTGTATTTCAGTGGACACATTAATTTAAACCAAGATGTAAGTCTATAAAACACAAATGAACTCTTGAACACAAATTTAGAGATGCATTTTAGATAGGTAGGTACATATATAAAATGTGAAATGAAACCTTTAGATCCAAGCAGAGAGCTCAGTATACGTGCATTATTTTTTTTGTCCAGGGATTGCAGTAGTGCACCAATCACTTCCACAACCTTGTGTCTGATGATATTAGAACATGCCCTTTAGTAATGCTAGAATGCACCATTAGGGTTCTATGCTCCTTTTCACATTCATAACGTGTCATATTAATAGAAAATAGTGCTATGAAAGTTTGTAAAGCCACCAATGAAATCCAAAGTGGTCTTGGAATCTAAATGTTCCTGGTGACGCAGGAAGCAGGAGAGAAAATTGCACAAGTTTCATAAAGGACGCCCCTGCTGTCTTCCTCCTGAACCTGCGAGGAGGTGTGTGTACGTCTTCGGATACAGTGGACTACACAAAATTTGGAATATGGTAAACTGGGGAAATATTCCACTAATGTCCATATTACATATGGTGGGTTTTCATTTGTGATGGATAGCAAGATGTATGTAACCAATTACAAAAAGCAACACAAAGCTTCTTCACAACTGCTGGGGGGAAGGTCCTGGGTGCCTGCTTGCTTAACCCATACTCTTTCCAACCTCCTCGGATAAAAATACAAAAGAAATATGGCCGCACACAGCTGTTATGCTGAAGAGTCTTTATTTTAAAACACACAGCTTCCTTGTTGTCCCACCTTTGGTCCGATAGGGACGGACCAAAGGAGGGACAATAAGAAGCTGTGTGTTTACAATAAAGGATCTTCACCATAACAGCTGTGTGCAGCTGGATTTCTTTTTTATCTTTATCCAATGAAGATATATGTAACCGCATCATCGGTGTATGACAATAGAAGCAAAAATTAAAACTAACCCAACATATATAAAAGTATAAGTATAAGTGGATACTGTTGTAGGAACAGATGTAGAATATTAAACATAAAAAGCCTTGGGAGATCTTACATCCAGGAACAATCTCACTTTTGCTGAATACCAAGCATTCTGATAATCCCCATGCCATGAGGTACTCCGGCCTTACAGATCACTTTTCATAATATGGCCATGCGCATCCACATAAAAACAATATTCAAGCATTGTGTGCAACAATAATGGTCCGATAATAAGTGCTGAATGTAGGAAGTGCTTGCTGCCGTATGTAGTCATTTATTTGGATGTAAAATTCAGCCTTCAGTGCAGCAGAGGCATTGTGTTCTCAGCTCAAGATAGGAAGTCAGAGGCTTACTGGATTTTAGCAGGATGAACATGTATTTATCTGTGCTTATAACACTTTAAAGAGACTAAACATGGGGAAACTGTATGCACTGCAGACATATACTGATTGTTTAAATGTTGCCCTAACATACACTTTAAAATGTAGTTCAAACAAGTCAGCATTACATACAATTAAAAGATACAAAAAGAGGGGAAATGGGAACGACGTTAATGTAACATCAACGAGAAACGCACCAAGATCCTGCAGAGTAAAAGCAGGGTAAAAGGAGACGATGGTAATTGAGCTGAATGGATATGTGGGGTGAATATTAAATGTCATACTCCAGTCTCTGTTTGGTCTGCAAAACAGGAAATGAAATATTTTAAACTAATTTAGGTGCCCGTAATTGAATCTGCCCATTTCAATTTAGACACCTAAGAAATAAAAAGAAAAACATTTTCCCTGCTGTCAGTTTACTTCCAAGCACGCCTCGCCTGTGCGTAGGGTACATAGTGCAGATGTTACATGCTGCAGTTGTATGCACGTATACATTAAATGCATATGTCCCCAAGAATGTGGTATGTGTCTCTGCAAACAATTTTCAAACTGGGTGAAATAAAGAGAGAAAAGAGTGATTAATCCTTAAAGAGCAAGTCCAGAAAACAGTGAGTGCACTTTAAAGAGCAACAACAGAAAATAATTGGAATTATACAGTGAATAACTAATACGATTGAGAAGATCGTTAAGGAATGAGATTCTTACTTGACAAAGCATAGTTGAAGATATATATTAAAGTGTTATTTAACTCTGCCCTTGTTCTTCTGCTGCCAAATCAGCTGCTGATGAGCTCTATGCATTCTCACACACTGGACAAACGGTATCCGATTTGAAGCCATTACAGTCCTGATACATTTTCTACCTTAGTAAGCCCTGGTAACAGAGGATATTTGTACAAGTCCCTGAAATGTGTTGGCTATTTCCATACTGCCTCCTCAACCCTACAGTGGCTTTGGGAGTGCAACATATGCCCAAACAAAATTCATGGTACACAGGGTGTACATAGCACGATCCGCTTTCCTGTTGCCACTATTCCGTATGCATTTGTCTGCAATTCCCGGCAGTCAAAATGACAGCTGGCACTTGCATTGCATTACAGCAGGGATTGAAGCCACTATTGTCAAAACAGACCTTCTTAGCAGTGTTTTAAAGGAGAAGTGTTGAGAGCATAAAATATACTGATCCCAATAGTTTGAGCTAGCATGTGACACTACAGCTTTCAAACCCCCGGCTCTATAGCTTGAGAACTGAGTGATCAGAAACCACTGATTGCTCAGCTCACAGCCTGCAGAGAGTGGGGACTACCAGGCATGGCTGCCCGCAGGAATTTCCCCAGGGAGGTGGCAGGCACAGCAGGCTCTGGCTCTAGAGAGGCAGAGCCAGCTGTCAATCAGGCAGCGGGGTGGATCCTGACGTATTGTAGGGATCTTTTCCAGCTGCAGCGTGGCTCTGCTGACTTCGGAGTAAATGTTCTCCTGTGACTCAAAAGAGAACTAAAGCCAAAAAAAAGGTTTGCCTATAGTTCTTGTTAAAACACTGTTCAGAAGTATAATTCAGAGATACAATGTAACATTGTTACAGTATATTTACTCTGTTCCATTCTGCAGATGAAAGGGGTCTACAACATATGTTGCCAGGAATACCAACCTTACAAAGGTTAATTAAAATTAAAAGTTAATTAAAATTAAATAACATTTGTGTAAGGAGTCCACTTCACATGAGGATTGCTACGTGACAGGGCCTGAGGTGTGCCATGGCCCGGGTGGTCAGTAATGCCAATAAGGGGGCATACTCTGATGGTGTGAAGAGTGAACTGAGATGAACTCCTGACTGTAATGGCCCAAGGGACGGGTGGGAGGGTTACTCTGAGAAGCTCCCGTCCCGCACAGACTGATCAGCGGTGCTTTTGAGAGGTAACGAGGCGCAGACTCCACTCACAAATTCAGGCTAACACATTAGCCTTCCAACTTGTGTAAGGAGTCCACTTCACATGAGGATTGCTATGTGACAGGGCCTGAGGTGTGCCATAGCCCGGGTGGTCAGTAATGCCAATAAGGGTGCAAAAACCAACTTCGATAACCATGACACCTAACTACATTATGCGGCCAACTTAGTGAAAACGTCGGCCAACTCTACCTGTGGATCAGGTATATACCTGTTAAAGCATGAAGAAATCCAACGTCCTAAATGCTTGATGATATGAGCTGGGACTCCCTGACGTGACGCAGCTGACGCTGCCCCTATGCGAAAGGAATGACCGGAGTACAGCTTGGGATTAACCCCTAACTGGCTAAGTACTACCCTAACATGAATTATGAACTCACTAGCGGTCAGTGGGGTGCCGGGAAAAGGCAACAAAGGACATTTGCTACTATGTATCCCTTCTTGAACTCTTGGTTAACCATATTCAGCCATATATAACCCCTTCTCCCCTTATTTTTTATGTTACTATTTTATTTCTATTTTCTAACCATTGTTTTTAATAGTTAAACTTTTGTTTTCATTTGTATTTTTTTTTTAGTTTTGAATTAAATGTGCAAAATGTTTAAAATGCATACACTTATTTTACAAATAGAGTCATAAGTGTCATTATAAACGGAACAACTTATAGACTTTATCTACAGTAGCACAAATGTTTTGTTAATGACAAAGTTATCATAGAATAAACAGGCCAATGTAAAAATTGCTCTGGCCATGAGTGGTATACAAGTGTGAGACCTGAAGTGGTTTAAAGGTGGTGTGCAGGTATGTCATGAGTTTTAAACTTATAATTTAAAGCATGCTGATTCCTTTTAAAACAGGAGAGCAATGCGTATAGTGTTCTGACGATGGGGTTTTGTTCTCTTTAATTGGGGTGAATGCATTGCATGGACACTGGACCACTAAATAGGCAGGGTTAGGAACACCCCATCCCATTGGAAAAGACATTAAGTTACTATCAACAAAAGGAATTTTAACCCAGGGTGATGGCCAGGTAAAATACAGCATAGATTTTTTTTCTGTTGGAGAGATATACCTTCACTTCCTGTCTAGGAGATGCAATGGGAAGTAAGGTGAAATCTTTACAAAATGAGAGGCATTCCCCTTTTAGACAAATGTAACTGGAACAGATGTCCCCATTGGAGGATTTTCCGTCACCTCCTGTTTTGACAACTGTAAAATGTGGGATTTTACCTCAGGCACCAGCCTTACCTACCTTGGGCAAACAATAGAGGTAATTTGAGAAAATACTACCAAATGGTGGATTTTCCTCTCAGGGGATGTCTGCAGTGGCCACAACCTACCCACAAATTATTTTCCTGATTAAATGGTCATCAGTTTGATCAGGCAACGCCAATCTCATATCTCTGGGAACCTTCTCTAAGTAATTGACAACCTTAAAACTGAACTTCAGACAGACATAAAAGAACCATTTATTACATTTATGGAAAAACTAAATCATACAGCAAACGTACCAGCATCTGTCTTTTTATCAGCCTTCTGTAAACCTCTGAAAAGTGACACCCGGAATAAAAGAGGGAAGTATAATCTACCATATACTGGATAACAAGTCTGGTGTACTAGTGACTGACCCTACTCTGACAAATCAAGAGGCCTCCAACACTTCACAAAATCCAGAAATCAATTCTCTTCTGTCATCATATGATAGAGTTTTATAAGTCTATTCACATGCTGCGATTAATGTCATTATAGCGCATCGAGATTGGTACCAGCTATGTGGTGACTGTAGTGTACATGGAGTAGCGAGTCTTGGTGGTATGATTTTTTTTTTTATTATACATCACCATGGGAGGGCATTTGTTTTTGGGATCATGGTGTCACATTTTGTACTCAATTTTTGCATGAAAGGATTTGGCATTTTAAGGTGGTTCTTGAACCCCTTTTGTATTCCTTGGTATGGAATTATGTTAGTTTGCGTGGATCTTCCTTTATCCGCGTGCATTAGCCAGTTAGTTATCAGTCACATTTTGTGAGAGTTTATATGTTCTTTAGCCAATGCTGTTCTTTCCTCTATTTTGAGCTTTTTAAAAAAAGTTTTTATTGGAAGCACATGTTCTGCATCTCCTAGATTTGGCTAACTGGCTTCTGAAGGCCACATTCATTTGTCCACCCCGCCACAGACCATTCTTATCTACTCTTTGACAGCTCAACTACATTGCAATTTATGATCAGTTTCATTGAGATCACACTGATTCACTTGCTCTATGTGTGTGGTCTTTCCTACTATATTTGCCAATAAACTATGCAACTCCCATTGTATACATAAAAGATACAAAACTTGGACCAACAGTTACAGTAGTCGAAATACAACACATCCAATAAACAAAGCGTGCATAATGAATTCAAACGAGCTCTTAAACGCCTGCTGAAGAAGGTTGCATCAACACGGCACATTAATAAAAAGACAGATTTAGTAAACTTTTGTGACAGAGAAGACTAATGGTTAGTGCTGCTTCATGGCTAAGTGCCTGGAAGTTTAAGTATAATGAAAACACTTTGGCTTGAGTTTACTTCTGCAGTGATAAGCTAGTTGACTGCAGTTGGTCCTTTCAGCGCAGGGACCTTGCTTCAAATGTAGACATCATTCACCAGGCTGCCCTCTCCCTTCACCTAGACTGTGTTTATCTGCTCAGGAAGGACCGCTCTTCCTCTGGTTACTGATATCGCTGGGAACCAAACCCATTAAGATATTTGTGACCCCTGCCTGAGCTATTTTAACTGTCTGCTGTACAGGAAGGAACCTTTAAAAATAGGACAACAATGGCCTTACACACATGAGCCAGGTCCTGATTGTGATTGATGCCTGAATAAATATACAATGGCAGAGCCTGCATTTCAACACGGCCTGTCATAGCACAGAAAAGACAGAGAAGAGGATTTCATTACCGAGAGGGCAACGGACTTTTATCGATAAAATCACAGGGAGCAGACAACATCTGAGGCTATAATCTGGAGCATTTAATAGCACTCTTAACCTTTTGCTCACCAAGACACCTGCCAACGTAAAGGGGTTAACATTCATCAGAAAAATAGTTTTGTTTTATTAAATGAAATAGATACACTCTGCTCCGTTCTATTGATGGCGTTATAAAATTCTACACTGTGAGGCTGATTTACAAAAACTAGAGCCAAGAAAACTAGAGAAGTTATAATAAGCAAGAAAATTCCTTTACGGTGTTTGAAAGATGAAACCAGATTGGTTGCTATAGGCAGATATACCAGTTTTACCCAGAATTTTGCAATTTAACTCTGCCTTTTTTTACACGCTGACCACAAAGGCTGAAGCCTTTAAACTGGTGTGCTGGACTTGTCAGAGGAAGGAAAGTAGTTTTTTTTTTGGTGTCTCAGACATGGTTTATGAATACTAGAAGGGCCACACGATACCACCTTCACTCCTGAAATACCCTAAATAATAAAATATATAAGCTACCCCTGCAGCAAAGAGTTGCCTATAAATGGCCTACAGCAAAACGCATGCACAGCAAAGACACCAACCTACCTTGTTGCATACATTTATGCATGCATGCAAGTTTGCATCAAGCAAACCTGTTTGTGCCTATGGAGGAAGGAGGGGGGAGCACAGCAGAAGATATCCTGTCTCAGTGGAAAAAATAGTGATCAGTTGGCAGAATCCAACCCGGCTAATTAATTTTTCCCTTAGAAGGATCAGCCAAGAAACGTGGGCCAGGATCACGGAGGTACCTACAAACATCCTGAAACAACTGCAGGAGGCTGGATTGGGCCAACTTTCTCCAATATATTTAGGTCTTGTTGAAGCAAGCAAGAAGATACTACTTATCACCGCAGAGCAGTCCAGAGAACTGACTGGTAATGTCAATTTTGGCTGTGTAATTAGGGGACACCTCTCTTACATGTTTCTGGCACTATACATTCCAGACCAGAATCTGCATATTGCCTGCGCCCTTGAAAGCATATTAGCCTTTATAGAATACTATGGATAAATTAAATAAGTTACAGATTGCACAATGATAAAGATAAAACAGTTAATGCTGCAGCATTAACACCAGCTTAGAACAAGCTGGGCACCAGTGTCCTCAGCTATTAGGGGGTTGCATTATTTTGTGCACTACTGCATTAACGTGCACCTTAGATACAGGGAGGTGGGCCCTGTGACATGTAGGTTCACATAGAAGTATGTACAGCATATAGCAAACACCCCCAACCCATTACCAAGTGCAAGCTATCAGAAAGACGAATGAAGAGAATATAGCAGCTAACTGGATGCTGTAGGGGGGTCATTTGTAAGCCAGGATTTCTGCACATAGTGTCTATTTTTACCACTGTACAGTTGTATGTCTACTTAAAAGAATTTCTAAACCCAAGAACATTTTATATTTTTGCAGCTTAACAGTTCTGTGCATTGAACTGAAATCCCAAACAATGTTATCTTCCTTCCAAGCCATCTTCTTTAAACTACAAATTCCTCTGCCCGTTCATGTAATGGAGATGGAGAGGAGGAGGTGTTTTTAGTCCACATAAGTAAAGCAGCCTTGGGTGACAACCTTGCTTCCTCCGTAGATACATTATAATGAGTGAGCGCTGTCACCCTGGAACAAGAGCTGTTTTATGTGCATGGTCACCAGGTGAAAATAAAAAATATAAAACAAATGCAGCCATTTCTTCTAAGGGTTGGAGAACTGGACTGGAGAACTGCAAAATAATTTTTTGTGTGGTACCCTTAAGCAGGTACCCTTTAAGCCACATTAGTTCAATCAGACTGTCCAAATGGTCTAAAAATCAGGACTGCCTTGTCAAAATCTAAGTAGACGCCTTCTTTAATAAGCCTCCAGAGATCACTGGTGTATATCAGTCCAAAAGCAGCTGGCTACACTGAGCTAATAAAAGGGAAATATGTACTGCCTAGTACTTTATTTTACTTAAAAAAAGTGTTGCTGGTGATAATTTGCAGATGCTACCACCATCTATAGTTTTACTCTTTTGTTATAGTCTTTCTTTAAAATGCAATTTAGGTTGTTTGTAGCCGTCTCCATTCAAGCCGATTGGTACCAAACGTTCAATTTGTTTTTTTGTACATTAATTTTACACTTCTAAATCTTACTTTTGTGTGATTTCATTTTCTGTTTTATTACAGCTGTCACTGCTGAAAATACACAAATAAAAACACGAAAGGAAAAAAAGAAATAACTTTATCGCTCATCAGTATAGTACTACTGCACTGGAAGTGATCTCCAAAACTAATGGTGGTAATAGTAACAATCATAGGGGGAAAAAATAGCCTTGTAATTCCCATTATCGTACAATGCCAGGCTATGAAAATTGGCAGTTTCCTCCTTTTATTGTGCAATAAATGCAGCTTTTGCTAAAAACCACATCCAAGACTGATGTGCGGGAGATGGACTTTATTGCTGCTGAATCTGCTCAATCTCATTCCCATGTATGAGAACACATTCATGAAGCTGATGATAATGATAAAGGAACATCTATATTGTCCATAAATGCAGACATGATATAACCACTAAAAGATAACTGTACGCTAAAATGCAAACTAGGCCCCAGCACTTCAATGACAAGGCTAGAGGCTTAAAAGTTGCTTTAAAAAGGTTACATATGTTTCATATTAAGCCAACCCTTTGTCCTGACAATGGTGTGTGGCCTAGTGAAGCCCCTTACCTGAAACAATGTAATGTCCATCTTTAAAGGTCTTCAACAAAAATGTATCTTATTTGTGTATCACTCGCCTGTAGATCCTCAAATCATCTCTGAATTGGTGCCGACACTGTCCTTCCTTCTGGAGGGTGGCTACTTTTGTTCCCCAGGGTCCCTGTGTGTGTTGTAAAGTAGCCACCGCGCCAAGCTCACTCCTGTGATGGACTTTCACATTTAGTTTGTTAATTTGTATTGAGATTGTAGTCCATCACATGAGTGAGATTGGAGAGACAAGATGGTAAGGTTAGTAGTGATTTTAAATAAAGAAAAAAAATACATGACCTTTACAAAAAGTGAAAAAAAATGTCAGGTAGGAAAATTCAGTCAGAGGGTAATTGTCGAGGTAACCAATACCTACAAAGACTGCTAAATTTGGCTTGGGTATCTAAACATCAATGACCCCATGCCCAAAGGGATTTAAAAACCCCCCAAAAACAAACAAAAAAACGGTTTGGTGGATTGACCGCCATGTAATGTCTTTGGTTAAGTTTAGACTCCATGTAATGTCTATGGACAGGTTTAGACAAATCTGCTTTCTGAAAAGATGACCCTATGAAGAGCAGTCATTAACTAGAGATAACCTCTGGCAGTCTGCAGCCAAACTGCACATGACCTCTATCAGTACAGACAGTAACCAAAGCACTCACTCCCACCATGTAATGGGAAACTCAGTACAGAATAGTGTTTTCTTTCTTCAGTGGCACACACTGTTCATGCTCACAGATAGCAGCAAATGACTCACCGAGAAAAAAAAATTGAAAGCGTCTACAAGGCGCTAGAAGACTATTTTTTTTTTCTATCACTTTCTTCTGTGCATCAGTGGGTGGGTATTGATGATGAGGGCTTATACCGCTTCCATGCCAGACTCCAAAAACAGGAGAGGCGTTAGTATATTAACACACCCCTTGGACCACATTCTCTACGTAGTCTCCTAATCTCTCAGATAGAGCCAAACAGACTGACAAGTGGGGGGTGGCAGTGGGTGCAAAGCATTGCAACTGTGATCACTACATGAAAAAAAACACACAAAAAAACAAAGAAGGCAAGAGAAGTATTCACCACTGTTGCTATCCCAGCTCTTGTGGAGTATTCCTATTAGAGTGTATCAATGTAATAAAGAATTTGCTTTTGTGCATGACTCGTAATTATGTATGTACATATAGGTAGTCATGTTTACATGCTGCCTTTGCTGCTTAGGCTGGACATGGATGGCTCGAATGTTGGCCGATTCTGCATGATATTTGAGTCGTGGTTGGCCCCACAAGCACCATCTGGTTCAACAAAAACAGACTGAAAAATCAGCTCTATGGATATAAAAAGTATGTTATATATACTGTGTATATATATATATATATATATATACATACACACACACACACACACACACACACATATACATACATACATACATTCTCTACTGAATTTACTGTTTAATCAAGGGACGAAGGCATGGAATGGGGGCATATAGACACATCCAACATGGCTTATATTATTATTGTGCCCACCACATCACTAGTGTCTTTCAGGGTTGTTGGGTGCTGTTTCTAAAACAGTAAAGTAGACCTTTGCTAAGCAGAATTTGGGGACTGCCATTGCTGATCTCCATCTGAAAATTGCAGCTGCCTGGCTTTCTACCGCTAATAATTTCTTTACCATAACCCTGGGAAAGTATGCAGATCAGTAAAGTCAGAATAGAGTCAGAAATCCTTGTCTGCATGCTTGTTCTGGGTCAGTGAAACAAATTATTGATGTAAGAGGGTAGGTATGGCTATCAGGCAACTAGCATGGTTAGTCAGCAGTTACAGTCTCCATGTTTACCTCATGAAATGTTTTTCTTTAAACGGTTTCCTGGTCCACGAGAGAACCCAACACAAGAGAAGACTTTCTTTTAATGGTTGTGGGCAACCTAGTAAATCAACACTGCAATAGGTTGTTACAGGACAAAGAAGCTCCCTTGACTCCACAGTACTTAATGATTCCAGTAGCTGGATCTGAAAAGAGCCAGGCCATGGTAGGAGTACTTGGTCTGGCTTCTGTCATTCCCTGGGTGATACCAACTAATGATAATTATACATCTCAAGTACAGAAAGGTCAGACAAAACAGGAGACCTGTGTACCAGCTACTGTCAGCTTTCAGCACAAAAGTTAACCCTTGGCCTTCCAGATACAACTATAAGGGCAGGATGCAAAGGCAAATGTAAACTCGGATACCAGCAAATAAAATAAAGTCCAGCTCTTCTATTTTAAACTAAAAAAAATAGACACAGTAATGAGCTTGGCAACTGTAGGATTCTGTTACAAGCCATAGAGACATGAGCCACGCAAAAAAAACAGAGATAATACACATGTGAATACCTTGTCAAAACTCAAGAACTTTGTCGTGCATGCAGATCTTAGTGTTAGAAGTGCAGGGTGGTTCTTAGACTTGTAAGTGAAACAATCATTATACACTTCAGTGAGTGTTCCTTTGCGTTATTTTTAAGTTTAAAATAAAACTGAACCAAGAAAAGCAAATGTGGCATATAGCGATAGGCAACATGAAGACAAGCATGTAGAGCAGCATTGATAAGTACCCCCGGAGTTCCAATAATTAGCTATATGAATACGGACTTCATAAAGTCTGAACAAAGACATGTTTTCTTCCCACCTCCCATATGGCAATGGTAATATGTAGGCAGTTAGTACCGCAATCTAAGAGGCGGAAGAGAGATGTGGTTCTGCCCCAGAAACCAGAAAAGAGGACCTCCGTACAACTAATACATTAAATTATGCATTTCTTGATAAATATAATTCAATAAATTTTCTGTGGGTTTTGCATGACTACAACATAAAAACCAAAAATATTCACACAAGATCAAACGATCATTTACCACTCCCAGTTATGCAGAAACTTGGGAGAGGGGGGCTTTTAAGAAACTTGGTTCTCACTATACAATTAGTAAAAATGTGAATATATAAGTCATTGGGGTCCGTAACAAGTTCTCACTCCTACTAACTGCCGATATTGAAATTGAACATAAAAGTAAAAGATAGAAATATCCGGCTGTTTAGCCAACTGAGAAACGATAGGTATCGCCAAGAAATGTTTGCAAATAACTTTTTAAGTTGCAAACTGTAATGTCCTTAAGGAGGCAAGAGCTAAGGTGACACGAACGCTGGTCCTAAGAAGTAAGCACGGGAGAGAATCAAAGCTCTATACATCACAGGTGAACGGAGCATGAGAAGCAGCAGCGGCTCAGTCAGAAACAATTTTCAAATCAAAAGTCCTTCCTGGGTGTCTCTGTCGGCACATTTAGGTCTAAATGTGTACATTTTTATCAAAAATACACTGTTAAAGAAGATAAAAGCTAAACATCTTTAAACCTCCTGTCATGGTGACTCGCAGCGGGATGTGCATGTTAGAGGTGCAAAGAAAAGCCTACTATTCCCAGAATCCCCCGCTGTGATCATAGGCATGGCCCCTTTTTCTGAATGCAGTTATCATGAATTATCTGAAACCTGCTACAAAGAGGTTTTCGGAATAGGAGAGCAGTGCGTTTATTTCAGGTGTTGGCATCCTAAACTGCCCTACTTTGCATCTGAAAAGAATCCTCCATTAAAGAATGAAAAGGAATCATTTATTTTTGTTCTTAAAGGGGTTCTAAACCCTCCGGTTTTTTTTGCCTATATCTACTGCTAGGAAGCAGTAGATATAGGCAAGAAGTTTTAAAAAAACCAAAACGCTTTAACTAGGTTTAAACTTACCTCGTTATCGCTGCGCGCTCCCGCGCCGAGAATCGGGAACTGCTCAGACGGCCGCAAAGGATCTTGGGTCGGGCGCATGCGCAGTTCCGATTCTCGGCCGGGAGACGAGCAGAGACGCAAGGTAAGTCTATGGACGCGTACACCTGCATTCAGACACCGCTGGATCGGAGGGGCAGAGCAGTCAGTGCTGGATCAGAAAAACGCCGCACCGCTGGAGGGACAGATGAAAACATCAGGAAAGAAGAAGATGATCGGAATAAGAGTTAAGTGCTAACATTAACATGGGGGAAGGAACATTTTTTTTGACTTTAATGTCACTTTAAGAATATAATATAACCCTTACCACCAATCAATGTTTTGGTTCCACTGGGTCGTTTTATTAAAGCAGCAGAAGAGGAATGTTAATGTGTTATGACCCATAGCAACTAATCAGAAGATTTTTTTTCCTCTGCGTTAAAGTGTATTTCCACTTTTGCAGTCTAATTTCAGGAAAACCCTCTCTATAAGTTTGTTATGTGTTCCTATTCACAAAGCATGCGGAAAAAAAATGTTTGTACAATATTTTTTACCTTTTAAATGCTTTGTTGCACCAGGCAAGATGGTTGATTCTAGGTTTTCCTCAGCACATTCACAGTGATCTGTCCTTATACAAAGACATAGGACTGAAATTTGAGGATTGCGTTTCTCTCATTAATATACAATGGAGAAGCCAGGGTTGTAATCCTTTAAACCTTCACCCCTATCAGCCCCTCCTAACATTACAAAGAAGGAAAAACAATTTGATATTTTAACCCTTAAATAAGAACTCCAGACCAATAAATTCTTAAACCTTGAAAAGGGACTACACCTCGCAATGCAAGGGTTAAGTGCTCATTTTGCCTAAGGAGCTAAAATATTTATAAGTTATACTCACCCGAAGCACGATACCGGCTGGCTCCAAGAGAGGTCCCTTCAGCCTCCCTCAGCGTCGTCACATCCTATACACTGAATAGATTGTGATGAATGACAGGACCTTAGATCGCAGGGATAGAGGTGGAGAGAGGCTCCAGAGCAAACTAAGATTGTAGTTCAGTTGAGGATAGCTGTTATTTAGCCCTCTGGACAAAATTAGCACATAACCCTTGCAGTGCGGGGGTAGCCCCCACTTCAAGGGTTAGGGTTTTCTTTGCCTGCAGTTCTTTTTTAAGAAGCCAATGAACTCTAACCCAAATAAAAGCAATTTAAACTGCAAGAAGCCTTTTAAAGTTTTTTTTTCCGCTTATGCTATATGAATGGGAATATATAACAAATATAAAGAAGGTTTTATTCCAATTTGGCTGCCAAAGTGGAAATACACTTTAAGGCAAACTGTAATTCCGTTGCTTCCAACGTAGTTATTAATGATTGCAGTGCTTTTCAAAATAAGTGTTTATGTATATACATTAGGCTGATGTTTATTTCTGGGTTTAGATACTAAGTTAGATCATACATTTTGAATGTAGAAGGTTTAGAAAATATAATTACTTTGTCATTAAAGAGAATGGTGGGCAAATCAATAAGTCATTTAATGGTGAACCCCTATTAGCACATACTTCCCTATTCTTTGCTACTCGGCCATTCTGAATACTGCCATAGCAAAGAAAATTTCCTGGAGCTTCAGAGCACTGGGATCATATGACTCGCACTCCTTTCTCTTATGTTATAGTTAGGGATATTCAGATACCAGTTCAGATACCAGTGTCGATACTAGGCATTTTCACAAGAACTACCAGGGTCGCAGAAGTTACAGCTAGGACCTGGCTCTGGCGCTCCACCACTGTCCTGAAATCATTAGTCTGTAAAAACTGTCACATGACAATAAACAAAAATTAAATCAGTAATTGCATCTGTGAGCACTTGGACAAGTATCAGTACTATATATATATATTCTCTCTCTTACACACACACACACCATTAAAACAGGGATGCTCAAATCCAATGAGCCCCGTAGCCATTGCTCCTTAAAAATGACAGCTGCCTCCTTACTTTTGAGTTTTTCTCTAGTCTAGTCTTGGAGCTGGAAAAGTGTCAGGTACTTGTACTAAGTATGGTACTTGGTATCTGAACATCCCTAGCTATAGTAAGCAATCAGGAAGATTATCCTGATTGTTTCATATTTGTCTAGTTTGGGGACGAGGTGCCTTTCCCTCAGTGCTGCTCCCTCTCTCAGGGAGCCTTGGAGTTGCCATATATACTATCTTGTGTTATGTCTTCTGACAGTGGCCATTTTTAATAAGAGCAGGTTACTAGATTTCCCTTTACTTCCTGGAACTCTGGCCTATGTGACTAGGACATGTGACCATGCACATCATATCAGGGGAGGAAAATGCCTTTCCCCGAGATCTCCCAGCAATGCTGTGCTGTAACCTTCACAGGATGCATGTTTGGGCGCATTACATCTCTAATGCCAAAGACAACCAGGAAGTAGAAAAACAATAATGGTAAGTAAAAAAAAATGTTTGTTTAACTAATGAATGTATTATGATTTCATATAACCATGCAGAGCTGCATGCTGAGGTGATTTTAGGTCCCTGTTCACACCTAGGTGTTTTGGCACTCAAAGCTAAGCGCAACAAAACTCTCAATACAAGGGATCCCATTCATTTCCATGGCCTCTGTTCATACCTGAGAGTTTTGTTACAAGCTGTAAAACACTTAACGCTGGAAAAAGTATGTGAGGTTTTTTTTTTGCCAGATTACAGTACGTTTTGCCTCATAGACTTCAATGGAAATGCCTGGAAACACGCAACACAAGTAGTTTGCACATTTCTTTACGCGCTTTTGTTTGCATTTGTCCATTCACTGCAATGTATTTCAATCTGCTCATTAAAACACTCTTCTTAATGTGCGCCCATCTAACGTGTGCAAAACGTGCAAAAAGAGATGCTAAACAAAACGTGCAATAATACGCGCGGATATACTGACACCTAAGTGTGAACGGAGCCTTAGTGAAAGGGGGTAAAGGTCTGCTTAAAAACAGAACTCTCAGCCCTAAAATCATCTATATCTTCATACTCATACAGTGCAAATAGCATGACATGCACAGAAATGTAATGTATAGCAACTAAACTTCATTTCTTGTATTTGCACTGTAACATTATCCTGATAAACACAATTTGTTTTTCTGGTTAATGCACGGCATATATCGTCCTTTACCTTATATGTATGTGTCAGTGAAGAAAACATTTCTCAAAAAGAAGCTTGTAAATATTTAATGCACCCGATGGAAAACTACTCGGCATATCAGTATGTAAATAAAAACTACTTTTGATTAAGCACCACAATCAAATGATCCATCAATTAGGATTTGGGGGGCTGACGAACGGAGGGGAGAGTATGTCTGGAAGATCATTAATGCCAGATGTTGGTGACTTATCTAGAGTGATTTAGACGACGGCTAATTTAAGCTGGTGCTGTGACATGTGTATCATTACGCTTCAAGGGTAGAATCATTTCCTCACAAAATGACATCTTTCAGGATGCAAGGCATAAATGTGTCACTTAAATCAAAAATGGAAACCCTTTACTTACAAACTTAATTATTTTTCTAAATTAAAAAAAAAAAAAAAAAATCCCCTTTTCAAAAATTTCCTCCTGATGACTCCCTTTTAACTGTGACTAGCACATTCTAAAACCCACTGGCTGAATATATTAAAATAATAATGCGACTGGCAGGACTATGAACTTGGTAAAGGGGTATTTAAATGAGATGCCTTCAAGATGACCTGCTAATTAAATCAAACATGAAGGGGCCCCCCAAAATAAGTTTGTGTAAGAGATCCTTCAGAAGGTTATGTTGGCCTAATTAAACCTCTTTGGTATTTAGAGAGTTAAAGTAGAACTATGGGTAAAATGAAAACATCAATGCAGTATTGCAACCTGGAAACTACAATGTACCTTGATCACTCAGAGGGTTTTTTTTTTTTTTAATGAAAAGTGGCAAAATGTTTATGATTACAGTGATAAATTCTATATCGTCATGGTAATGAATGCCGTCAAGGGAAAAATATAGAAACAAAAAATATTGTGTTGAAAATGTCATGCAATAAAAGCTTTGGTCTTTAAAGACTAAGTATTCAATATATTTCCATGATAAGTGCATGCACATATTTAATGAGGTCACAGTTTTCTCCCTGGAAGCTGCATTAGATCCTAGTTCCTACTGCTCAAAGGATGGTGCCACCAGAGCAGGGGCCAACCCACCAATCAGGAAGCTTTGGTCACCATGCTCAGTAAACCTAACCATGTTGTGCAACGTGAGGATTCTGGTGGCCTTTGTTGATCCTCCAAAAGCAATGGTCATAAGAAGTCTTCTGGTATACAGAAACCATATCTAGGCATCTTTTATTTGGGCGCCAAAGTCTGCAGCAGGGTATCTATCAACTTCCTAGATACAGCTGCACAGAGGTCACAACCAAAATTAGGCCTGTGCTCCTGTTGCCTCTGCCATTTAACAGATTGGCAACCCATTAAACTCATTAGCTAATTCCTAATTAGACACAGATATACAGTTCTACTCTACTCCATCATAATAATCTGAACACTGCAGCGATCAGACAGGGCAATTCTGATTGAGATAACCACATAACAATGAAGTTTATTCAATAAACACCTGTGAACTCTGCCAACTACAGCTGTCTCCCTTATTGACGCTCAAGCTTTTTATTAATATAACAACTGGTCACAAACATTATATGCATGTATCTGCCACACGTACCGGGCAATCAGATGTAAAGGATTTCGTTTTTTATCCTAGATATCTTTATCTGGAATGTTATTTTGATTTTTTGGTTGATAGTTAACCATTTCCTTAACTACTCAATTCAAGTGCCAAGTTAGGTTAATATGGTATGAATATCTTTTACTGGTATGTAGGAACTATTTAGCAAATTGTTACGGATACTTCCTGGGGCCCCAGTTTATCCATTTTAGAATTTTGTAAACAGATTAATAAACAGATTTTAGGTGACAGTCTAAAAGTGATATTTTAGATGTATTTTTGCTGCCATGTAGGTCCTT
>NW_017306298.1:689253-692136 GCF_000935625.1 Nanorana parkeri
TATATATATATAAAAATTTTCAGTATCAAATGCCAATATTTTTTTCTCCCTACTCAACAATACCAAATGCCGATGCCGGAAGTCCAATTAAGGAAGGCAGGCGTCGTATCATGACTGTGTGTTTTTATGTACGATTCACACAAAATTAAATCAGGATTCACACATTTTTCCAATTAAATCCAATTAGAAAAATGTGTGAATTTTGAGTAAAAACATGTATAAATAGACCCCCAATTAAGATATAGCAATAGAACAAGCTGAAATTAAAACAAAAAAAGTAACTAATTAAACTCTAAATTAGGGCACGGACATTTTTGCATATATTAGTATGTGCGGTGTAATATTATTAGTAATAATTTCATAAATTAATCTGTGCCTTGTGATTCTTGGTTAGACATAAACTCTGATCTGGGTAAAGCTCTCCAGAGAGGGAGCTGTAAAATCTTGTTTTAATGACGCCAACTTAAATTGTAATTATTTCTAGCCTGGATTTAATGGCTGTGGAGTCAGCGGATGACTGATAGATGTATCATTTATAGTCAATCAATCCTGCTTTACAGAATCACTGCTCATCCTACAAAGTCTGTTCTTTGCATTCTAAACTTTCAACAGAGCTGACTGCTGATAAATTGATGTTAGGACTTATAAGCTGGCCATACACAGCTGATATCTGTTGAGATGGTCAAAATTTAGAATGTGGGTGACTCTCTTGCCATCCCCCCTTCCACAAAAGTCAATTGAAGACTCGACTCAAAAGGAACTGGGTGGAAATGTGTGGGCTGAAGAGTGACTGCATCCATTCAGATGCAGTCAGCGCCGGATTTCTCACAAGGCCAACCAGCAGGGGTGTGGAATTCCTATCTCCCGATACCCGGGACATGTAGTTCCAGCCACTGGGCGGGTAGTTTTCCACATTTAGCCCTGCTTTGGGCAGGCAGAGATAAATGTACAGCGGGGAAGCCGCCACTTGTTTTGTACAAATGATCTCGGTGATGTCGCAGAGATCACTTGTATGCAGCCTGCAGGTCTGCCATTCTCCATGGAGGGGGGTTTGGCGCAGCAGAGAACCTTGGGGCAGCAGAGAAAGTAAATCCGGCCCTGGATGCAGTGGCTATTCCGTTATTCAGAAAGACATGGATGCCAGCTCTTTGAATACTATTAGCTGGGAGGGAACATTGCTCCAACTATGCCATTTAGAGTGGATTGGGGAATCAAATGATATCTCTCACTCAGCCCCACGAGAGAGATCTAAACGTGTATGGCAAGGTTTAGAGTAGAAGGGAGATAGCAAGGAGAGTCCTATACTGCATTGCACACAGTGCTAACAACACTGGCAGCTTTGTAACAAGAGGAGAGACCAGAGTGATGATGTCGTCAATGCAATAGTACTCCCATATTGGCCAACCACAGGCTGGGGGCCGGTCATGACCAAAATGTATCGCTTACTGCAGAGGAGAAACACAAGGTCACTGTCCAAGCTCTGCTATC
This sequence comes from Nanorana parkeri, assembly GCF_000935625.1. Taxonomy (NCBI): domain Eukaryota; kingdom Metazoa; phylum Chordata; class Amphibia; order Anura; family Dicroglossidae; genus Nanorana; species Nanorana parkeri. Next base: position 690,742 of record NW_017306298.1, read on the forward strand.
TGAAAATTAATCACAAGGCTAAAAAGCAACCAAATCTTTCAATCTTAAAGCAGTTCCCTTATATGCATTTCAACTGTAACTGCAGTTGTCTGCATGGAGTTCAGCGTTAAATTTTTTCTATTTTATTGAAAAAGTTTGTTGCCTCAAATAACTTCAGAATCAAAAGAAAAACAACACACAGCAAGTCTGACCTAAGTAAAATATTTATCAAGGGAAGATGAAGGATAAAAAAAAACAAGAAACATAAAAGTGAAATTCACATATGGAGCAAATATGTTCCTTTTTTTCTATTAGACAGTTATAACTTTGGGTTTTTGGTAATGAACTTCATTTAACCCAATGAGAAAAGACAACTGAAGTGACATTCTAAAATGGTAATTTCTGCCATTTAAAAGTGTTTAAAGTTAAAGTGTATGGCAAACTTAAAAACTTAAAAGTAACAAAAAACAAAATTGGTGCAAATGTTGACTTTTAACTAACAATAAGCATGGGCATGATGCCTTGACTGAATAGTGAGCATACAGAATATATAGCAGAAATAGAAGACAGTTCTTAGAGGTTTTTTTACCTTGGGCTCAGAATCAGACACAAATTGAACAATGTATGTAGTCTGATCTCTCTCCAACTCACAAAGTATTGGCTGTTGAATGTGACCATATACCTCAATGCCTTCTACAGCCTCCCCCTTCTTTTATTCTGCATCTGTCAGCGCAGTGGTGACAGGTGTATAGAGTTAAAAACCAGCTCTAAAGAGTAATAAAAAAAAAATCTCTGGCAATAATTAGCAACTGCTAACCTCTAATATCGTGTCTATGTTACTCTCTCCCACCATCTAAGTCTGAAATCTGAACTTATGTGCAAGTGAAGACTGAAATCAAATATAAAGAAGGATTATAGGCAGTTACACAAAGTGCTGTCTCAAATAATTAAAAAAAAATGAAAAAAGATACTCTTGAAATTTTTTTAGAAAGCAGCCTATTTGCCTTTAGTAAATCAACCCCACAGAGCAGTACAATGTAGATATAGTCATCCAAGCGGACACTACACACGTTTATATTAAAAAAAAAAAGCTTCATTCATTTTGGAGGTGTGTCTCACCATGCTTGCTGCTTCCACAGTACTCAAGTTTCAGATTCAAAGAATGGCTTTAAATTAGCGTGACATTACTCCCTGTCAATAACAAAGGAGAACATAGCGAGTGGGGAATGCTTACATTCATGGCTCATTTGCATATCATTTGCATCTTATTTGACTGATGGCTTTTTCTGGTCCTTTCAATATTTATTGTATTCTAAAAAGAAAATATACCAGTGCAGATATGCAAGGAAAATATATTTACAACTTGTGTATGTAAATAACACATTTTAAATGTAACAGCAAAATGATAAAATCTGG